>NC_043959.1:9861471-9943971 GCF_902148855.1 Sphaeramia orbicularis | reverse complement strand
CTGTTGAATTTAAAATAAATAGTCAACCCACACATGCACACTGTTCAGGGTGCTTGGCGGAGGTTTGCATTCACTGAACACTTGTTATGTTTAAGCTTCTGATTTGGGCTAAGAGGAAACAGCTGCAAGACACAAGCATCTGATTGTTGTCTTGCTGATTGTTCGACTGATTTTGGTTCTTGCATCTTAAATGTAATGTGCCTGTTTTTTCTAATGGGTTTTGTCTAAGTTAAATATGTGTTTGACAACTGTAATTGTTGATCAGATGAGACGTGGACGTGACTCTGCTACACAGATGCTTAGAAAAGTCAGGAAACAACATCAGGTTCATCTATATTGATCTGTATTTATATTTGGTCTTTTGACACGGTCTGAGAGCATTTTGACTCATGAAGGCTTTACTATTTCATCGCATTTCCATTTCAATAATGCAATAATGTTTGGGGCTTTTGTGAAACCAAAATAAAGAACGTAGTTTACATTTTTATCATTTGTATTGGTTTGCCACAATTTCCAAAATGCAAACCTGATTCATTTTGTAGAGGAGAAAAAAAAATCCCCAGGCATGTGCAGGTTTACTTAGAAACAGATGTGGTTTATAAACTATTAGCAAATGCATGCACTGAGTTTGTGCGTATAGTTTTGCAAAAACGGGTCCCAAATGCAACGTATGACATACGTTAGCTGATGAAATCTTAAAAAAAAGCATTTTTATAATAGCTATGAATGAATGACTTTAGACTGACAACACTGACAAGAAAGGTTTTTACATTTTTTTTCCCATATGTTCCTTATGTTTTATGACAAAGCCACAGGGACCAAACTGGAGAGACGGTGAAGAACTACATGAGGTTCTGGAGACGTGAGTAACAGGAGCTTTCACTGATTTTATTTACTCATCAGCAAAACAATATAGTTTCAAATATAAAAAATTGGACACATTGAAACTTTCTTATTTTTAAAATGCAAATGTATTAGCGCAGCTCAAAAATCACTTTTCTCTTCAGATCATGGTGTTATTTAAAACAGTTAATCTCCAACATGAGAAATGCCCCCCCAAAAAATTTCAGCAAAATCCATCAATGTTTGACTCCCCCCTCCCCACCACAAGGTATGAAGGGCCCATCAAAAAATGCCAAAAAACGCCAAAAAATGCTGTTTTTAAATGCATTACCATGCTTAATGGATACTAAATGGATACTAAAGTGCCTAAAGTACAGACATCCATACTGCGTCACATGTGGTACCTAAGTCTGATGTGGTACTAATGCGGTGTTTCCACTACGTGGAACCAGCTCGACTCGGCTCGACTTGGTATTCCTGGAGACCGTTTCCATTACAAGATACTACTGACTTTACAGTACCTGGACGTCATAGTGATGCGGCGTGTTACTTCCGTGTCGTCTGTTCAGAGTCATCTGCACGGTGGTGCAGTGGATAGCACTGGTGTCTCACAGACAGAAGGTCCTGGGTTCCATTCTAACACCAGTGGTTGGGGGTGGGACCTTTCTGTGTGGAGTTTACATGTTCTCCCCGTATCTGTGTGGGCTCTGTCCGGGTACTCTGGCTCCTCCCACCATCCAAAGACATGCACCTGATCAGTTAATTGGTTAATCTAAATTTCCTATAGGTGTGAATATGTCAGTGATTGTTGGTCTCTATACGTCAACCCTGAGATGAACTGGTCACATGTCCAGGGTGAACCCCGCCTTTGCCCCTATGTAGTTAGGATAGGCTCCAAGTGACCCCCGTGACCCTAATGAGGATGAAGTGGGTTCAGAAAAAATGAATGAATGAATGTCTCGGAGTTATCTGTCGTTAACGATGCTGCAGAAAGAGGTGTTAAGGACATCCAAGATGATGCCAGTGCATCCATGGATGGAGCCCATAGAGGGACATGGTTCCACAGAATCAAACTACCAGAGTTTCTCCAGAATGAAATGGAAGAGAAACTATAGAGCGAGTAATATCTGAATAAACTGTGAAATGCACATGTATAAAAGTATGTCCAGATTATCAGAACCATGTCTTTGATTTATGCAACCTTAAATCTTGTATTTAGCCTTATTATTTAAGTGTTCATCTATATTTGTCCTTAACTAAAACCTGTATTTTGCTGAAAAGGGGGTTAAGAAAATAGACATTGTGTTCAACTACATTTACTGTTCTGAACTTCTTTCTGTCTCAAGTTTTTATCCTATAATTGACTTATTTTATCTTAAAATCACCCTATTTTCACTTATACAGACCTGATCAAAATCTTAAGACCAGTTGAAAAATAGCTAGAATTTACCTTTTGCACATTTGGATCTTAATGAGGTTTTAAGTAGAGCTACAATATACAAAAGCAAGAAGGGGGAGTGAGACAAAAAGCACTTTGAAAAAGTAATTTATTGAAAACAACAAGTAAACTGAAACAGGCTGTTTATCAGCTGATCAAAAGTTTAAGACCATCGCTCAAAAAATTGCAAAAAAAATCTCCAAACCAGAACAAAACATTTTCTCAGTAGGACTCAGTAATGAGTAGCTCCACCGTTCTTGTTAATCACTTCAAAAATTCGTTTGGGCATGCTTGATGCGAGTGTTTCCAGGAGGCTGGTGGGAACATTGCTCCAAGTGGTGAAGATGGCTTCACGAAGGGCATCAACTGTCTGGAACTGATGGCCATTTTTATAAACTTCCCTTGCCATCCATCCCCAAATGTTCTCTATGGGATTTAAATCAGGGGAACATGCAGGATGGTCCAAAAGAGTGATGTTATTCTTCCTGAAGAAGTCCTTCGTCAAGTGAGCATTGTGAACTGCAGCGTTGTCCTGTTGAAAAACCCAGCTGTAACCACACAGACGAGGGCCCTCAGTCATGAGGGATGCCCGCTGCAACATCTGCACGTAACCAGCCGCCGTTTGACGACCCTGCACCACCTGAAGCTCCAGTGTTCCACCGAATGAAAAGCACCCCAGATCATGATGGACCCCCTCCACTGTGCCGGGTAGAAAACATCTCAGGTGGGATCTCCTTGTCATGCCAGTAACGTTGGAAGCCATCTGGACCGTCAAGGTTCAATTTTTTCTCATCAGAGAATAAAACTTTTTTCCACCTTTCAGTGTCCCATGTTTGATGCTCCTGGCAAAGTCTAAACGGGCAGTTTTGTGGCGTTGTAGGAGACGAGGTCTTTGAATTCGTTTTTTGTTTTTGAAACCCTTTTCCCGCAGATGCCGTCTGATGGTTATTGCGCTGCAGTCGGCACCAGTAAGGGCCTTAATTTGGGTCGAGGACCGCCCTGTGTCTTGACGCACAGTCAATCGGATCCTCCGGCTCAGCGCAGGTGTCATTTTTTTGGGTCTACCACTTGACTTTTTTGTTCCATAATGCTCAGGATTTGTCAAAAAATTTAGAATGACTGTCTTACTCCTCAACCTCCCCCCAACCTCAGCAGCAATGGCACACTGCGAGAGGCCTTGTTTATGCAGCTCGACAATCCGACCACGTTCAAGAAGAGAAAGCTTCTTAGCTTTAGCCATCAGGAGGGCATGACCGTGTGAATGCCCGACGGAAAATGAGAATTTTGAGCAGATTTTGGCTTTTATAGCCTGTGGTCTTAAACTTTTGATCAGCTGATAAACAGCCTATTTCAGTTTACTTGTTGTTTTCAACTTTTTCAAAGTGCTTTTTGTCTCACTCCCCCTTCTTGCTTTTGTATATTGTAGCTCTACTTTAAACCTCATTAAGATCCAAATGTGCAAAAGGTAAATTCTAGCTATTTTTCAACTGGTCTTAAGATTTTGATCAGGTCTGTATATCACCTGATACAATAACCTATGAAGCTGATATTACAGGGATGCTGTAAAATACTAGAAAAAGCAATTCGTGGACACTTAAGACCTCATTATATATGATTTTCTGGGTTAAAATTAGCATTTTTGGCGTTTTTTGATGGGCCCTTCATACTTTGTGGGTCAGTGGGGGGGGGGTCAAACGTTTTGCATTTTGCTGAAATTTTTTAGGGGGGCTATTATCATGTTGGAGATCAACTGGTTTAAATAACACCGTGATCTGAAGAGAAAAGTGATTTTTGAGATGCTCTAAAATGTATGTTGTGATGCAAAAAACTGACCTACTTGGTTAGTCACAGTTGATCTTGTCTCATGTTTTTCTTAATATACTTAAAAAAAAAAAAAAAAAAGTGATAAGAGTGACACTTCCTTTTTGTTTTGTTCTCACGTCTGTTCGATCACAGACGCAGTGGTGGCTCACCCTCCCTGAACATGCTGAGAGGGAAACTGAACCGTTATATCTACACAAGAGCCCACAAACCCAAAACCCACAAGTAGCAGGCGATGTGAACCCAGAGCAGATCTCCTCCCACTGCGTTACAACCTTTTATGGTACAAACTCAGGCCTCCTGGACAGAATGAAGGTGGAGTCTGCACTATGTACCCTTTTCCAAAACTGCTTTGAAGCAATAGTTAAATATTTTATCTGCCTTTTAGTTTCTCATTGTGTTAAAGATTTGGTTTCATTCCGGATATTTGATGTAGAAACTGTAACACCACATGCAGTTGTGGGTTACTGTATTCTCTGGTGGCTCACATCTACACAGGATGTGCCGATAGAGCAGCTTGAAGGTTCTTTTGTGGTGAAGTGGATAGATTGTTTCCATGCAGTTTGTTTGTGCATGTGTGTACGAACGAGTCTGTGTGCTGTAAACAAGATTTTCTTCTGCCCTCAAACCATGGCCGACAGTGCTCCTGTGTGTATGACGGCTATGCACAAATTTTTCCACGGGTTATTGGGTATGGTGGGTTGTCATGGCAACTGGTGAGACGATGTTCTCTCTGCTTTTTTTTTTTCCCCTTTCTTCTCAATAAAGAAAGAAGCAGGATGAAAACTGACTTCCCCTACCAGCCAAGCTAAATCAGATGAATAAAACTGGAACTAGTAGCAAAAAGAAAAAAAAAAAAGAAAAGCAGACTGTTCTTTATTCTTTCAAACATACATTTCCTGCATAAACATGAGAAAAACTAGCACGAAAACAGAAACTATTTTTCTCTTAATTTGTGTGCTATTATGTGGCATATTTCTTCACAACTAAGCACCAAAACATTCTAAACAACCACAAATTAGCTCACAGAAAGCAGATACTTTTCCATTCATATTATTCAAGGCTCTTCTTTCACTTACTCTACGTCTCAGCTTTATGAATAGTTCTTTTTCCAAACAAACTCTTTGTGAATTCATCACTAGTGACCTGACTGAGGTCAAAGAACTTGTTTCTCTTCTGTTTTCTGTACTTCTCATAACCTCTCTTTTCTGCACATGCTCATGTGACATTATCTTCGATCTGTGTGTTTCTTCCAGAGCTGTCAAGATGATCTATCTGATAAGTCAGGGTGGAAGTAGATGAATTTGTGCAGCGGTTTGAGTGTCAGACTGCTTTCACACTGAACAGAGTTGGTTTGCATGGATCCCATGTGCATGTTTCATTTGGTCACTGATGTGTGCAAACAGCAGACATGCTCTTCTTGTTCGACTTACATGGTTGAAAGCCACTGTGAGAAGTGTGAGGTACTGTAAGTAAGAGCTACAGAACAGTTTTTAGTCATGCATAACCTGAGAGTTAATCTGTATTCAATAGTGATGTCCTTTTTAACCCTTTCATGCATAGTGGTCACTACAGTGGACAGTTATTCTCCAGCTGTTCTCTTGTATATTCATGGATTCTGTTGTTTTAGTTTCATATCAGCCAACACATTAGGTGCTCATGCATTATCCGATACATTGCAATTCACACCATTACTGTAACTTTGCTGTTCTTGATAAACCTCATCTGTAGTAACATGTTTGAGTGTAAAGCACTTGCTTGTTATTGTTACTAGACTGTAACAACAAAAAGTTATTTTTTTGCATATTATCTGCAGGAAGTGGGTAATGACTAGTATTAGAGTATGTTAAAATGTGAGAAAACATCAGATTTGCAGCATTAAAAATGTTTTTATTTCATAGTTTTCACACAGTATATCAGCAAATGCATGTTTTTGCATGTCCTTAAAAAATTAAACGCAAGGTGTCCAGCTGAGTGGACATTTTTGCAACTCCATGAAAAATAGGTTCATAAAAAATTTTCAATCACATTGTTATTTTAAAGTCTAAAGAGAAATAAAAACAGGAGAAAAAAAAATCTTGATTAAGGTTCACATAATTCATGCATGAAAGGGTTAAGCATGTACAGCACTTTAAACATCTACCTAAATTGTACAAATAGACAAGTGTCTTTTGTAATTAGTGCATTTTCTGACTTAAAAGATTTCCATCCTTCAAAGAATTAAGAAGTGTAGAATTTAACATCAAAATGTCAACATTTCACTTTCCAGACAATTCAAAGACAAAGAAACAGACGGTTTCTCCACAGAGTTGTGGAGAAAAATAGGCTACCCCTACACAATTGCATAACTGTGACCTATAATACACCACAACCAAGACGAAGAACAAAAGTGGGATGGAAACTGCACACACACATCTGTGGGTGTGTAAATGTTTACTGATGTGCAAGATGACACTGTATTTTGTATAAAATAGAGCAGTGGAGGTGTATGTGAATGTGTGATTGCACACCAAGTACACACCTGGTGGATTTAGATGTATTGGTTTCCGTCTTTTTGCAAATGCTGCTTCATAGAATGCATTGATAGCACATTGTTTCTGCTGCGCTGCTCGCCCACAAACCCGCAATGACGGTCTCATGGCAAAGTTGTCAACATCGATACATTACACCAATTGTTCATCATATTGTCTTCTGATCAAGATGGATTACTGTTCATCAGCAGCTCGCAGAGCTTTAAGTTTGCAGATATGAGATCACGTCAGTGCGTTTGATGGAATAGTGAGACTGAGAGATGTTAGATTGAGATCTGCGCGCCTTATTGAATTTCTCGGGGGGAGGGGAATCAAATTACCTTTTGACAATGCACTGAAAAGGCTGTAGGCCACAGGTGTCAAACATGCGGCCCGGGGGCCAAATCCGGCCCACCAAAAGGTCCAGTCCGGCCCTTGGGATGAATTTGTGAAATGCCAAAATGACACTGAAGATATTAACAATCCTTTTAGTCTAGGTTCCACATTCAGACCAATTCAATCTCAAGTGGGCAGGACCAGTAAAATACTGACAACTCCAAATGTTTCTCTTTGTAAATGTAAATATTTTCATGTATTTACACTAAAACAAACTATAATTTTGCAAAAAAATGCAAATAACCTGAAATTTCTTAAGAGAAGTAAGTACAGTTCTAATAATATTCAACCTCTTACTCAATGTTTTGTGTATGTGTAGATCCACTGTGATCTATAAGTTTTAATGTACATGTGTAAATGACAAACCGAGGCAGAATATTGTTCAAATTACACTTATTTTTTCAGTTTGTTCATGTTGTTCACATCTTTTGAAAGGAGAGTGTGTAGCTGTAAACCTTTTCATGATGTAAATTAACTTTTTTTGCTCTATAACATAGAGAAAAGTATGGAGTTGACATTATTTATATATAATTATGTTAGTATTTTACTGGTCTGGCCCATTTCAGACCAAATTACCTGAATGTGGAAATGAACTAAAATGAGTTTGACACCCCTGCTGCAGGCTCTTGGCTTCTCATCTCTGTTTGTGTTATTTGTCTTGTACAAACAAAGTAGCATTCTCATGGCTTTCAGGGATATTTTTATATCCATATACGTGGGCACAAAGATCCCAAAAGCCCTTCTTCTCCCACGTCTGTTTTTAAGCTCCTGAAAAAATACAGATCCTTGCATTTGGACTGCACTCCTCTGGCTGCAGATTCCTTCCACTTATCTCGTACATCGGAGCACATTTGGTTACTTGAGTATACAAAAGAGGAAGGCAAATTGAGCCTTAAATCCAAACATGTGACATCAGAAGACAAAATGGCAGCGCAGACAAGGCGGCGGACCACCCACGAGAGCTGTGGCTTCCCTCGAACTGAACGTGGACTGAATTAGACGCTGCTTCAAACTGTTACCCTAGAGCTTTTATTAACCACACCAGAACCACATACATCTGCGGCCTGCTGGGACTTCTCCTTTTTTAACTCTATTGAGCATGTGTTTCCTATATTGAGGAAGTTGTGCGTTCAAACAACTGAAAAGGTTTTAAAAACGGAGGGTGAATAACACTTTGTGTGCGTTTGGAAAGTGGTGTGTAATGCCTGAGTGTGTGTGTGTGTGTGTGATATGATTGTTCAGTGTAGCATGTTTTAGGGTGGAGTTGTGTGACACATACAGTCCAACCACACAGAAACAGATCAGTTTCATATAAGCTACTTTTACTCAGGTGTGTAATGGCAGAGTTAGAGGAAATATGTCTAAGCTTTGTTTATTCATTCAGGAACAGATAATACTCGCAAGAGATGGGAATGATGTAACATGTGAAACGCAGACACACAAGGTAAAGCCATCAGGGCTGGATTCTTTATATGATCATATTTTTTATGTATAGCGCAAACAAGCAAAATTCATGTCAGTGGGTATTTGTAAGGTAAATACAGTATGTACTTGTGGTTCTGGTTCCTTATAAGTGGAGACACATGCACACACTCATCCCACACAACCTGGAAAATGAGCAGGCTCTGGAAGAGGCCTGTATGGTTATGGGATGAGGTCACCAGGAGAGGGAACGGGGCTGTTTGTTGTCTACTGCTGATCGGACTGAAGGAGAGCAGAGCAAAGCTGGGCTGGTATTACAGCCCAGATATTCAGGACTGCAGCTGACGTCACTGGTCATGTGATTGTTGTTTACATCGCCATATTGGTAGGCACGCTATCTGGATCCAGAAAGTCAGAACTGTTGCTTTATATTGTGTTTTTCTTTGGACTTGTGTTTGCGTGTTTTGTTATTTGTGAGTATGTCTGCATGTGATAAAAGCACCATAGATGAGTTTCAATGTATACGAACAACAGTGATGCACGCACAACTCGGAGGTAAAAACAGGAGTACCAGCTACCAGCCGGCTCACATCAGCCGCGTACACCTCCAGGCTCTGCCCCGGAACTCATGAACGAGCCGATGTGTTAGCTCTAAAACGGTCCATTAACTGTCTCTGTCCAAAAGCCGATCCCATCTTCTCTTCCACGGCCGCATAATTTGACTCGACCGCATGGGGAAGGCTGTCCCATAGTAGAAAAGCAGACTGTCACAGACGGGTGGGGAGTATTGTCACCAGCTCCCCGCTGAACTCAGCGGTGTCGCCCGCCGTAGCTACGACTGCCACTTCCATCTGCCTCACCCAGCTGAGGAAACTCAAAGGGAGCAGGTAGATCCACAGTCACTCTGTCTCTATAGGTGATAGGCCAGGGGAAGCCCTCCTGGTAGGTTTAAAGGGGTCTTCATCACCGTACCACATGATGACAATTCGGTTTTTCTACGCTGCTAAGCGCAACAGGTACGCAGGCTAACTATGCTGAGAAGCTACGCCAACCGCGGTAATAACTATAAACAGCGGTCGGCAGAACAGAACCACCGCTGCCACCAATGGAACCGAGCGGTCTGTATGCCGAACTTATACTTGGTGGACAGATGAACTAACGGTGAGTCATCTGACAGAAGTACCGCTGTTGTATTCAGCGTAGTTGTGAACATTGGTGCTGTTGGGTTCTATCCAGGTAGGACGCTGTTATGGAATGTTTGATGACCTGTTCAGTGATAGACAGACCAGCGATCCTGCTGCAGGTTCTGTTCACAGTGTTGTGTGAAAACTTTCTCTGGTAGATTACCCTCAGTATTTTAATCTGTCAGAATGACGATCGACCTTCAGAATATTCTGTCATTTAAAAAAAAAAATCTGTCAATGACAGAATATTTTCGGTTAACGTGACCTCTGTATGGTAGATGTCAAGTCCTTACCAGATCTGAAGTGTGCACTGCACAGACCACCATTCTTAATGTCCTCCTCAGACCAGTTCTCATGTCTTAATGCCTGCAACCATAACTTTCACTGATTTTTGTGGAAGGGATGTTTACCAGCAGGAATTCTATAGAAGATTAAATCTTTCTGTGTGCTCTTTCTATTCTGACAACCCACGGCACAGCAAGACGACGGCATTATTCACACTGGCAGTCACTGCTTTGCTACGAACTCAGCGTGCCTTCTGCCTCCAAGGTGAGCACGCAGCATACGTCACATGAAACTGATCTATGTGTAGCTATCTCTAGATAGCTACCAACAATTATATGACACAAAAACTCAAAAATGGATCCAGACAAAAACTATATAAAAGATGACAACACTAGACCTAAAAGATCTAAGGAGATGAAAACAAAGTAAAGGCCAGAAAATGACATGAAAACAGACTTTCCGATACTATTTTGACAATGATAGGGGGAGTAAAAATGTAGACCTATTTTGTTTTCTTCTATCATTGTTATGTTTTTATTTCTCCCATTTTATAGTTTTCTTTGTTTTTGTATTTCTTAACTTTAAGTTTTTGTCCGTTTTCATTTGTTATTTTTCTTTTTGCTTTCCATGTTTGTCATGTCATGGTTTGTGGAACACTTTTAATCAGTTTGACCAGTGTCACTTAATGCACTTAGGTGTGAAGTGGAGCACACACTATAGTTTTATAGTTTTATGCCCTTGATGGAGTCAAAATGCATTGGTTTTAACCATTAGGTATTAACATATTTTTAACTGTATAAACACAGTGTCTTCAACTGTTTTATGGATGTACTCTTCTTTGAATATTTTTGGGGTGCCCATTATTATTTGTAACAGTTTTTCTGCATTTTTTACAACTACATTTTTGAGTCACATGTTCTTTTAAGTTAATGTAGAGAGTGTAATGGAATTTTAATTTCTTTATCTAATTCCCTTCTCTGTTCCCATATCCTTTCCTGAAAACCCTTCCCCACTGTATGCTAACTTTCCCAAATACCCCCCACTGCCTGATAACTTTCCCATATCTTTACCCAAACGCCCCTGTCACTCAATCAAAAAGGCCAATTGAAGAGACTGGAGGTGTCACTTGCAAATGTGATTCACCCTATAAAAGGTGGATCTTGTGAGAAGCTCTTTGTCTTTTCTTTACAATCACCGCTCGTGTGCAGAACTGACCTTTCTTGACAAAGAAATAAAATATTGTCGGCGGGCAGATGTCTCTATTTCATCATTCACCAGCAGCAGAGAAAAATTTCCGTAACAAGAATCATCAGTGGTGCCGGAAAAAAAAAAATCAATATTCAGTTTCTTAAGCGGCCTGAATGTAAAGGCAAAATGTGACTAATGTGGCTGATAAGGGTAGAGAGTCAAAGTTTGACACAAGAGGCTGTAGTTTTTCATTTATCACAAATATTCAGCACTCGTTTCTTAAATGATGATTACTAAAGTGTCTGGATGCAATTATTTTAACCCTTTCATGCATGAATCATGAGAGCCTTAATCAAGATTTTTTTCCTGTGTGTTTTTATTCCTCTAAGCATTAAAAAAACAAAGCAATTAAAAATTTGTTTTTTTTAACCTATTTTTCAGGGAGTTGCAAAAATGTCCACTCAGCTGGACACCATACATTGAATTTTTGAAGCGAAGAAACATATTTACTGATATACTGTATGAAAACTATGAAATAAAAACATTTTTAATGCAGCTAATATGATGTTTTCTCACATTTTAACATTCTTTAATACAGACAAAATGCAAGAAAAGAAAACCTTTTTTGTTAAAAAAAACAAAACAAAACAAACAAAACTGTTAAAGGTAGGGTAGGAGATATTTTCCTGGAGCATTTTTTTTTTTTTTTTTTTTCACTATATTGCTTAAAATCCCCTTCACACCCCGATAGCAACCAATTAATTCAATGCTCTAACAAAAAATTTATAAAAAATTTAGACACCTGTGGAGCAGACAGGACTGAAAAAACACCATCCAATCATTCTAACGAATGTAGGACGTTTCGGACTTGGACGTTTCGGCCTAGGATGTTCCGGACTAGGATGTTTCGGACTAGGATGTTTCGGACTGCACTTTTGCAGTCCCTAACTCTAACCCTCGAAAGGCCGAAACGTCCTAGGCCGAAACGTCCGTGTCCGAAATGTCCATCCACCCATTCTAACAGGCCCATCGAAATGATTAAATGGTGATATGTCTATCAAACTCAACTGCCATTTGTCCCTCCCCCCTCTGTGAGTACAATCTGGTACTCTGGAGGCGTCGGGGTTTGGACTTTTGAATTGTATATTTCCAAACTATAGCTTGCTGGAACCATTTTTCCAGGATCTCCTACCCTACCTTTAATTGCAGACTAATAACAATACCAAGCAATGAACACTCAAACATGTTAGTGCAGATCAGGTTTATGAAGAACAGCAAAGTTACAGTAACAGTATAAATTACAGTGTATGGGATGATGCATAAGCGTCCACTGCGTTGGCTGATATGGAACTAAAACAACAAAATCCATGAATATACAAGAGAACAGCTGTAGAATAACTGCCTACTGTAATGACCACTATGCATGAAAGGGTTAACCTAAACCATTACCTTTTTCCTTATACATACATAAACCTAATCAAACCTTAACAACCATTGTATATTGACATTATTCATCCCCATCTTTTATTTTTGTCTTCAGCCTCTTGTCTTAAAGTGTTCCCCATCTTCACACAACAGCACCAGCAGTGTTTGTGAGAGCCGTATTGATTTTAATGGCTTCAGTCGCTACAACTGTTGTGCTGCTTGGCCTGCTTTTATGAGCAGCCATAAAATAACAGTGAGGAGATGGCCTGGATGCTTTCCATGTATTACCATCAGATTTTATAAATTGCCCCATTACCCACCTTTCCACTGGTTACTCTTGGAACATTAGCAATTATTTTCACTTGGGTCACTCTCATAAAACCAATAATGTAGTGATTTAAGACCTTGGTGGAGGAGCTGCGCTGGTGGCTCCTCGCGGCAAAAAGGCCGGTGCTTTTTTAGACATCAATTTCAGGCTGCCTTTAGAAGGGCTTTGCACGGACAAATTGCTTCTGGCTTTTTCTAAGGAGAGAGATTGAGCAAGATAGAGAGTGTGACATCGAAAGAGGAGAGAGACAAAGATCGTATTTGTACCAGTGTGGGTGACTCCTGAAGAGAGGCAACTAATGTTTTTAAAAGCGTCTGTTTCAGCTGTGTTGATTGGAGGTCAAAGCGTCGGTGCTCAGCTGGCTTTCTGTGCCCTGTATGCCTTACCACTTTATGTTTGGATAGTGTAGATTTCTATGTGAAGATCAGAAAGGCCGGCGCGGGCTATGGTTTCCTATTCACTGGATGCCTACGACAAGGTTCAAGGTTTGAGTTGCATTTTAGTGACATTAAGGGAAAAAATTCAAGTTCTTGGTTCTGGACTGAAAATATATCAGTTTAGGGTCAAATTTTCTCAGGAATCTGAATCTGAAATCATTAATGCAAAATCTTTTGTGGTTTTCAAATCACTGAGCCTTTATTGACACAAGGTTGAAACAAAAAAAACATGAAATTTGGCCTATGTACCACTGGATTTAACTATTTAATTTCTGTCCCAAATCCAACCTAACATGCTTTCTTCTCTTCATCTGTGAGCTTTGAATCCTCCTCAGGAGGCCTTCCTTCCTCCACCCCTGGATGGCTTTGGTCTGGGCATCTTAGCCCTATTCAGTCAGTCTGAAATTTAAAAAAATATATATCAATTAGGCATTACTCCATAACATGTGTAAGAGTTGTTTTATTAGTTGAACTATAAATTGATATATAGAAGCCTTCCTAAAGTGATTGTGGCTGCTTAAATTGGCTTCATCATTGACAGAGCAAGTCCAAATCTAACAAATTGATGAGCAGTTTCAAAAACCAATATGAAAATTTGGTTGTAAAAAAACTTGATCTCACTTTAGGAAAGTAAATGGGCCTAAATCATATAAACTAATTGTAGCCCATGTAGGTGGGCATAATTGATTAAATTTTAGAGGCAACATATTGAAAATTGAGTAAATGCAAGTTTTGTTGTTTTTTTTTACAATGGTGTGAATTTTTTTCACAAACTAAAAACTGATGGGGGTAGGGTTAGTAATGATTTGACTTCTCTAATATTAGAATAGACTTAATTGTTGGGTAATGTTTTATTCACAACAGAAAAAGAAAGAGAATGGTGTATAATACATACAGATTTATGGTAATATTAACTCTACATAAAGAATTACCACTTCGACTCAGCTCGGCTCGGCTCCCGTTGTTGTGCACCTCATTTCCTTTCCCCTACCTTCAGAAACTTGCATTTGAGTGTGACATTTGTTGCCTGCACCGGAACCAGAACTGGGTCCCGGCATTCACTCTGCCGCTACGTTCACAAGCGTCACTAAGTACTGAATCAAATATGTGACATTCCTGTAAATGAATCACATGCTGTGGACGAATGTTTGAGCAGATTGGAGGGATTCCACCCTTTAGAAGAAATGGAAGCTTTAACAGTGTTCCAGTGGACCTGGTGTGGTCTGTTTGGACCTGGTGTCATCTGTTTGGACCTGTTGTCTTTTTAGACCGTTTCTGCCTCAACACCATGTTGGCTTCATTCTGACCAAAACAATGCAGTGTACACGTGACATCATCGCGCATGTGCAACGAAGGCAGAATCAGTAAGCAGAATCGTTAAGCAGGCAGGCAAACGATTCCAGGGAATCGAGCTACTGGGATCCGGTTCTCAAAAAGAACCGGTTCTCGATTCCCATCCCTACTGATGACCATGAAAAGACAACGAGCTGCACCAGTTACTTCTACATGTATTGATAGGATTAGTGGATTGATTGACATTAAATGTTTAACATCAGTAGATGCTTTTGGTGTCCAGTGGCAGTTTGGGTTTTTGATGGTTAAAGACAAGTGGGTACTGTATGTGCACATGGAAAGTGAGTGTCAGATGGAGTAAGAACATGCACAGGGTTCAGTGGGAGTGTGGGATATTGGCTCTGAGTGGCTTCTGTGACTCTGCTGCCCCCCCCAGACCCCCACAGTGAACTCATTTGCACTGACTGATAGGTGAGTGTGACACACAGGCTGCTGGGGAGACTCCACACACACAAACACTTGGAAGCTAGTCCTGAAAAGTTACTTGCCACCACCTGCTACTTACACACATTTAACGTGTATCTACTAAATAAACATATTTGTGTGTATTTCTGTTCTATTGCTTTCTTAATATTAGTTGATGAGAAGAATTCCACCAGGTCCTGTGTCACATGACTTTGACTATAAAGAAAACAAGTGTTCAGACAACACAAACCTCCGCCAAGCACCCCGAACAGTGTGCATGTGTCTATGGATGTGCAAAACAAATTTCATAGTGATATTTTACAAATTGCATTTTTTATAATTTTGTGAAAATGGGCATAAAAAAATAACAAAAGTCAACAGAGCGTAACAGTGTCACGGTCCGTGCCGGTGGGACTTCTGGCTCCTCCCTCTCCACATCATTACCCATGATCCGACTCACCTGCGGATCATCGCGCGGCTGCAGCACATCACCAGTGAGCCTATTTAAGGCTTGGTGCTGCAGCTGCGTGACGCTGGTCCACCTCATCATTTTCAACCGATCCGTAACCCGGACATTTACCCACTCAGACTCTGACTCAGGTTTTTGTGTGTTTCCTTTGTGATGGCCCCACACCTCTGGGGCACTAGGGGCACTGCTAAGTTTTCTTTTCAGATGGAGACCTCCTGATTGGGCGCACCTGTGGGAGAAGTGACGTGTCTATTTAAGCAGCTCGACGTGGATGCTTCACTCTCTCTCTGGTCTGGCCTGGTCTGATCTGCTTGGCTTTGGTCTGGTCTTAGGTCTGCTCACTGCCTGGTCTGGTCTTGCTCTGCCCGACCTGGTCTTCATGCTCCTCTTGACTGGCGTTCTGTGCTGTAGCACTTTGTGTTTTTGTTATTGGTAGTTTGATTTAGTAAACCTCTGTTGCATTTTTACCACCTCCTCTGTCTCCATTTTTGCCACAACCTTAGAGTCAGGTTGTGACACCTTGTTAAAGTTATTTATGTTAATAAATATGTTGATCTCCCTTAAGCACTGAGCATTTGAGTCCTCTCCTTTCCACCACCGTAACAAACAGAAGAGAAATGAGCGGAACGATATTTCGTACAAAGTTGAAGCTTGGTACCAGTCATGTGTATGTCAAATTATATTCAATTCCAATCAGTATTTGTTGAGTTCTAATGAAAAATGTGTGGTAAATGGGATTTTCAATGTTAAATGTAAATGTCCACAGAGTCCACATTCCACAGTGGATGTGGACAATTTTGTGTCAAATACAAGATATTGTTCTAAGCTACGCGTGGATCAAATTGGAGGCCAATCAGAGTCGTTTTGAATTTTTGATGAATTTTGGAAAATCGCTCAATGATGAGAGATAGGAAAATTGTAGATGTTGTGACCTTGCTGTGACCTGGAACTTTGGCCTACTTGACCCATAATTGAATGGGTTGGTCCCAGGGCCTAGGCCTATCTGTGGGTACAATTTGGTAAAGATGGTTGGAATGGTTTTCCCCTAAAGTTGCTAACAAACAAACACGCAAATAAAGAAACACACAAAGCAAAATGATCACAGTACCTCCTGGTGGAGGTAATGAGTGCAGGCTGAGTTCTCATTCCATCAGACAAAAGGAAAAAGATGTTTTCTGTGCTTGCTTTTGTCATCCTTCAACTCTTCACTACACATACAGGTGGTTCTTAGTAAAGTGCAGTTTGACCTGACTCTCTGTAATCACCATTACTTTATGAAAAAGTGTAATTTTTTTGACTTGTACAATCATAGTCTTAAAAGACAAACATTTCAAACAGGATTGAAAAGAAAATGTCATCATTAATTGTCATTGGCACTTTTCCAAAGCTCGGTGTGATGCTGGGGTCACACTGGAACAGATGGGACTGGACTTTCCCATAGACATTCTTCCAGACATTCTGTGTGTCATTGTTAAGCTGTGATGTCATTTCCTGTCTCCAGGTCCATTTCTGCTCGTTTCTACTTTTTTTTTTTTTTTTTTTTTAACAGTGTATGAGCTCCACTCCATGATGTCCAACTTAAGCAGATTGATGTATCTACTATATACTTTAGAGAAATAAATTTCCAAAATGTTCAGGCCATCCTGGTTCAGAATAATGAATGAACAACTTTTTCTGTCTGTGTTTTAAAGGCTTATTTTTACAGGTTTGAATTACTCTATATTATAGCCCAGTCTTAATGGTAATTGTAACATCTGTTTGAGCCCTAAAATCCAAAACATTTCCCTAACCCTGTGTTCTGTGTCAGTTTTTGACCCTGGGGGGCTGCTGGTTGAGCTCAAAGCTCTTCTGTGTGTCCTCTTGTTTTTAAAGGACCTGAAGAGGTCGACTGATGCATCATGAATGTGCCTTTAACTAAGGCATAACCCAAAACTGCCTTTCACTCACGCCTGAAAGAGAGTCATGTTTTTTTCTGGTCCACCAAAGACACAACGATCTCCTCATGACGGTTATTTAAAGATAACTCTTCTATTTTTGAGATGTGGGGTCCATCTAAAAGTGGCTGAGTCTCTCAGTTGTGGGGACTCAACAATTCAGGGACTTTCTTCTTTTTTTTTTTTTTTTTTTTAAATTTGCCTGTAAGTGTGGGAAGTGTGCACATACCATACACAAAAACACACATTAAACACATGGTGTGAAGGTGCAGGCATGGATGTGCACAGAAAACACAGAATACACCAGACAACAAATCAAAACACTCAAGCAAGCACTTATATGTATACAGAAATGGAAATGGTCACAATATACATACACACACATAAACACATGTACAAATGCACACAGTGTGGTCCAGCCCTTGGCTTCTGAGTCTGTAATGAAGCCTTAGTGAAGGTCTACCAAAGAGGCCGGAGGAGTCAGCCAAGGCGGCCTGTGGTCTCATTCAGACAACCACCTAGCCTTCGCCAACTCGCCATGCCTCCGTGTGCAGTCACTGGGTGGGATGGTCAGGAGGGCTAATCCTGCAAAGCAGAGGGTGGAGGTTTGAGGTGGACTCCTCTAGATGTGGTCAGTGTGGGACACCCAGGAGGACCATCACTTATTCGGTGCCACAGAGGGGCGAAGGCGTCCTTTCCTCCCCCCGTCGTCTGGCTTTGCTGATGCTGAGTGGAGCTCACCACAGACAAGACACTGCAAAAACCCAAGTCCACGAAAGAAACTTTGACAAATACTGTGTTTATCACTCACTTCCAAAACAACAAACACTCCAAGAACAGTTCCAACTGGAGCTCAGACTATTAACAGATGTGGACTCCTCTCACTTTCCACTGGCCTGCCACACATCTACACTACCGGTCAAAAGTTTTAGAACACCCCAATTTTTCCAGTTTTGTATTGAAATTCCAGCAGTTCAAGTCCAATGAACAGCTAGAAATGGTACAAAGGTAAGCAGGGATCTGCCAGAGGTTAAAAAAAAAAAAGGTAAGGTTAAACAAAACTGAAAAATAATGTAGAGTTCAGAAGTATACAAAAAGGTGAACAAGAAATGGGTTAACAACTTAAAGCTGTTCTGCAGCAATGGAGGTTGATCAAGCCTGGAAAGTTGGTGCTACCAATTCCTCCAGGTGTCCCAACGTTTGTGAATTCCTTCCAACCCTGTGTCTGCATAAAAGTAGTGTTGGAACACACTTTGGTACCATACCGTTGGAGCATTATTTGAACAGTATTGGACTGCAGAAAGTAGTGTGTTACTATAAAAATGGAAAAGAGGAAAAGGCAATTAATGATAGAAGAGAGACAGACCATCAGAACACTGAAAAATGTAGGTCTGTCCTACAGAGAAATGTCCAAGAAAGTCCAGGTGTCAGTAAGTCCAGTTTCCTTCACCATCCAAAGGCACTCAGAAACTGGGGGAAATGCTGACAGGAAGAGGTCTGGCAGAGCCAAAGACAACAGAACCAGAAGACAAGTTTATGACAGTCAACAGCTGGAGTGAGAGGAGACTCACAGGACAACAGCTTCGAGCACAGTGAAGATAGTGGAGGAGTAAGAAAGTCTGAGTTTACACTGTGAACACAAGACTGAACAGTTACAGGTTTGATCAGTCCAGAACACCTTCTTCCAGTCTTCAGTAGTCCACTGGCGCTGTTTCATGGCCCAGGCAAGCCTCTTTTTCTTATTCTTAAGTCTCAGCAATGGCTTTCTGCTGCAACTTGACCCAACTTGACCTTTGTACCATTTCAAGCTGTTCATTGGACTTGAACTGCTTGAATTTCAATACAAAACTCAAAAAATTGGAGTGTTCTAAAATTTTTGACCGATAGTGTATATAAATACACACACACACACACACACACACACACACACACACACACACACACCACAGTGGCTTCCACCGAACACACAATCCACTCACCACAATGACCTGAGCAGACCCACACCAGGCTGGAGTCTGTATTTTCACCACAGCAGTTTACCCTTGGGCTTTGACGGCTCATGGTTTATGCCAGTGTGGCATTGCAGGGGCACCACTCCCTGTCTGTCTGTCCGTCTGACCCTCCATCTGTCTCACTTCAACTCTCTGTCTCGTCTGTCAATGAACAGTTTGATTGGCACAAGACAGAATGAGTAATGACACATTACTAGTCTGAAAGAGAGTCAATAGGTCATTAACTGTCTCTGTATAATTGTCAAATGAATTTGTTGTAAAACAAAAAAAAAAAAAAAAAAAAAAAAAAAAAGAAGAAGTGTAAATTAGTTGTGTTTCCATCAACTGCTTTGGAGTGAATAAAATAGACTGTGTTACACACTGTTACGAAATCACAAGGCTTGGACCCAAATGCACGAGACAGACTCAGAGCAACTTAGTTTGAGTATTTATTACTCAAAAATAAAGGAACAAAAATATTTTCACAACAGTGGAATAAAATAAACACTAAAATCTTCCCGAACAAGATATCAAAAAATCTAACATAAAGTTCTTCACAAATGTGGAATCAAAATATTAAGAAAAAGATTTTCTCAAACAAGGCATCAAAAAATCTAACAAAAAGATCTTCACAAAATGTGGAATCAAAAAAGTCTTACAAAGCAGCACAGAGGAACGTGAAAAGGTCGAGGGATATCTTGTCTTAGCATGGCATGAACGACGCACTGACAACAGACACGAGGAGAGGAGGGAATATAAAGGGTAGAGAGATAATGAGCCCCAGGTGAAGACAATCAGGGAGACGCAGGACACAAGGACGCAGACAAGACAGACACAGTGCACACAAAAAAACAAAACCCCTCACCAAAATAAAACAGGAAATGAACGAAACAAACAAACATAAATTATTAGCACCGCTGAGGGTGGTGCGTCACACACACAGCTGAAAGAAGCACAGTAGAAGATTTGGATTTGTTGTTCGTGAGTCTAAACTAGTTCTACATAATATGGTGAAAATGAAACAATGAATGAATCGCAATGGATGGTACCTTTTTTCAGTACTGGGATGATAATATGACTTCATATGATGAATCGTAACTGACCTTGCACATACAGTAAAACCTTACAGTTCGAGTGCACCATTGTAGGAGTAATTTGCTGTACAAAGCCACAGCTCGTGAGTATTTTTGTCCCCAAATACGAGTGAAAATCCACAGTATGAGTGAGCTTCATACCAGCTGCTGCCAATCAGCACTGAGCTCACACATGGCATGCCCCTCCCAACAGGAGCAGCCTCAGTTCACATGTTCAGCTCATTGAAGCAACATCGCAATCCTTTGGTTCAAGTGATTTTTCTTTGTTTTGTGTGTTTTTCAGCATTAAGTGCACTTTTTCTGTTTGGAAAAAACCTTAAAAATAGGATTTTTGGGGGTGGGGGGTGGATTAGGGGACTGGATTAATTACATTTCAATTAATTTCAAAAGGGAAAATTGATTTGTAAAATGAGTAAATCACAGAATGAACATGGTCATGAAACAAATTCAACTTGTACTGCCAGGTTCAACCGTTCCTCACTATTAACACAAGTATCTGAGGTTGGCTGATGGCTAATTACCTCTGCCAGGAGGTACTGTGATCACCTTGCTTTGTTTGTTTGTTTGTTAGCAACTTTACGGGACAACTATTCCACCCATCTTTCCCAAACTGTACCCATAGATAGGCCTAGGCCCTGGGACCAACTCATTCAATTTTGGGCCAAGTAGGCCAAAGTTCAAGGTCACAGCAAGGTCACAAAAATCTACAGTTTTCCTATCTGTCATCATTGAGCAATTTTCCAAAATTCATCAAAAATTCAAAACAACTCCGATTAGCCTCCAATTTGATCCACCCGTAGCATAGAACAATATCTTGTATCTTCAATGAACAATATCTTGTATCTGGCACAAAATTGTCCACATCCACTGTGGAATGTGGACTCTGTGGACATTTACATTTAACACTGAAACTCCCATTTACCACACATTTTTCATTAGAACTCAACAAATATTGATTGGAATTTAACATAGTTTGACATACACATGACTGGTACCAAGCTTCAACTTTGTACGAAATATCGTTCCGCTCCATTTCTCTTCTGTTACGCTCTGTTGACTTTTGTTATTTTTTATGCACTATTTTCAAAAAATCATAAAAAATGCAATTCGGGAAATATCATTATGAAATTTGTTTTGCACATCCATAGACATATGCTCCATGACATAAGTTCTGGTTTTTGCTGTTCAGTGAAAATTATGGAAGCAGTTACTCAGGGAATTTGTGGGGGGTCACAGTTCCTTTTCGCTTACATTCAAATGCTAACTAATAACTCAAAAATGACACCAGTTAGCCAACACGGTTGCATTATCAACATATAGGAACTTGTATAAGAGCTTTCATATGGCACCATTTTTGTTGACCTAGGATGACCTGTTTAAAAAGAAATAGTCGATCCACACATGCACACTGTTCGGGGTGCTTGGTGGAGGTTTGCGTTCTCTGAACACTTGTTGGTACTGCATCTGATTGGTCGATCTCACCAAGCATGCTGTGAGTAAATACACTGTTGTAGTCTTTTGGAAGTACAGGGTGACGCAAAAAAAACAGGAATTTTTGAAGTGCGTATTGGCAGACATGAGCAAGTGGCAGCACTGCGAAACAGTGACCTTGAGCAAGTACACACACCCCCATTTTAGTAACCATGGATCAGTGGAACGGGCAACAGTGTCCGTTAGCCATAAAAATGTTTTATAAAAACGGTGATAGTTTGACAGCTGCGCAGAGGGAGTTCCGACGATTTTACAACTTAGGATGTCATGGTGCTGTTCCATCAAAACACGTGATAAAATGTTGGATTAATAACTTTGAAGAGACTGGAACTCCCCTAAAGAAGAAACCAACAGGACGACCAAGAAGTGCTCGTACTCCACAGAACATTGATGCTGTACGCGAGTCTGTCTTACGGAGCCCACGGCATTCAAAAATTCCCGTTTTAATTTTAAAAAAATGAAAATTCCATCATTGTTTCTTAAATGGCATGTTTTAAGGTTTCAATTACTATGAATAAAATATTTTTCTTCCATCACTCTTGGTTTTATTGGATTGTTAAAAAGTTCCCGTTTTTTGTGTCACCCTGTATTTATCACAAGTACGTGTCAGAGTAGTTATGAAATTGTTATTTATTGGTCAGCACTAGCAGCCATTGGGATTATCTAGGAAGAGGGCCTGAACAATGCATCAAAATACTCAAGCATTTAAGTTTATTATCCAACTTACAAGAACCGCAGTACTCAGTGGAAGTGAACTGGGTCATCCTGAACCATTGGAGGAGAAGCTACAGAAAGTCCCCAACCTACAACCTATTGGAACATATTGGAAACATCTTCATCTTCATCAGGGATGCACACAGTCATGGTGTTACTAAAACCGAACTGGACAGAGAGCAGCTGCACATGCTGTTAGGCTGAAGGCAGTCCAAAGGTGAACAAGTGTTCAGAGAACACAAACCTCCACCAAGCACCATGAACGGTGTGCATGTGTGGATCAACTATTTCTGTTTAAATTCAACAGTTTCAAGGTTGTTCCATACGGCAGGAAAAGTTGAAGCTTGGTACCAGTCATGTGTATGTCAAATTATATTCAATTCCATTGCTTTCTTAATATTAGTTGATGAGAAGAATTCCACCAGGGCCTGTGTCACATGACTTTGACTGTAAAGAAAACAAGTGTTCAGAGAACGCAAACCTCCGCCAAACACCACGAACGGTGTGCATGTGTCTATGGATGTGCAAAACAAATTTCACAATATTTCACGAATTGCATTTTTTCTGATTTGTGAAAATGAGCATAAAAAAAAATACCAAAAGTCAACAGAGCGTAACGGAAGAGAAATGGAGCAGAATGATATTTCGTACAAAGTTGAAGTTTGGTACCAGTCATGTGTATGTCAAATTATATTCAATTCCAATCAATATTTGTTGAGTTCTAATGAAAAATGTGTGGTAAATGGGATTTTCAGTGTTAAATGTAAATGTCCACAGAGTCCACAATCCACAGTGGATGTGGACGATTTTGTGTCAGATACAAGATATTGTTCTAAGCTATCGATCAAATTGGAGGCTAATCAGAGTCGTTTTGAATTTTTGATGAATTTTGGAAAATTGCTCAATAATGACAGATAGGAAAATTGTAGATTTTGTGACCTTGCTGTGATCTTGAACTTTGGCCTACTAGACCCAAAATTGAATGGGTTGGTCCCAGGGCCTAGGCCTATCTGTGGGTACAATTTGGGAAAGATGGGTGGAATAGTTTTCCCCTAAAGTTGCTAACAAACAAACAAATAAACACACAAAGCAAAGTGATACAATACTGGTGGAGGTAATAATGGCCCATATTTAATGAATGAGACAGAGGAATATTTTGGTACTTGCAGAACTACAACAATAAACAAGAAAAGCACTCATGGAGCGCAGACCTCCGCCAAGGCAGATCAGTGTCACCCCCCCAGTTCACCACCAAAATTTTATCATTTGTTCCTTGTGCATCAACATTTCCTGAAATTTTCAGCCAAATTCGTCCATAGCTTTTTGAGTTATCTTGCACACAGACAGACACACACATAAAGCAAAGTGATCACAATAAATTACTAAATTACAAATAAATTACTAATTGCTGTTAGGATGGAGTCAGGCAGCTCCCATACCTGTGATATTATGGCTTCACTTTTCCACAGCAGCATGAAACAGTGTCAGATTATTGAACTTTATATTTAGTTTTGTGATTTTGATGGATAGAATAGAGCATTAGAATATATGTATATATTTTTGTGTCCTGCAACTTTAATACATTTCACTTACCCAAAAAGACAAAAAGTACAACTTTTCTGCTGTTTGTTTCTCATTTTGTTCAACATTTTCTGGTGCAATACTTCAAAAAAACAAAAGGACTTAGAAATAAGGGACACGGTTACTGTGATCAAATTCAATCAAATTTTATTTCTATAGCACCAAATCATAGCAAAAGTTATGTCATGACACTTTAGAGCTGGTGGAACCCAGACTTTCTATGTGATGTTTGCATGGTGGTTTGTTTTGTTGGTTTGTCTGTATGTTCAGATCAAACTTAAGTCTCTTTCAAATCCAGTGATATAACAGTGCTTGGTTTGTATTTAGCTGAAACAAGTCATGTCTGATAAACATTTATTTTTCTTGTCCCAGATTGTTCTTGAACCACAGTTCTCAGTTCATCATCAGCAGTGTTGGATTGTGGTTGATGTAACAACAGCGCTGAACATGTCTGGATGTCTTATTGAAGTAATTAGCCTGTCTTAACCTTTAATCTGACTCAATTCCTGTGCCTCACCAGACGAGACGCCCATGGCTTGGCTTAAAATTGTCAATTACGCCTGTCACATGGAAAATGGTAACCAAGCCAATTTCCTCTTTCCTTTCTTCCTTTGTCTTTCCTTCTCCTCTGATGTTTTTGCTGCTCTTCTTTTATTCTCTCCCTGCTGTAGCTGATAGCTGAAATGGCGCTGTTGCCTTTGTTTGACTATAATAGCACCTTTCCCGATGACATTAAGCAGACAGAGGCACAGAGACAGAGACAGAACAGGGGAAGATTGTGTTTTCATCTGAACTGATGACAGCCACAAGTGGTTAAAGTGTGGGACCTATGACCTCTGCCCTGTTAGCATTTAAAGGAAGTGAGACATTATGGGACAGGGCGTCCCATTTTTGGAACTTCTTTTCCGATCAAGCTCTTAATTTGACCAGTTAATCTCTTATATATTAGTAACTCCCCCCAAAAATTTTGCCCCAATCTGCAAAGTTTTAACCCCCCCCCCCACTGCCATCTTCAGGGTGTCTGTCAGCCAAGTGCACAAAAAACATTTTTTAAATGGAAAATCATGCATTTGTGGGTTAGTTCTGCCATATTTGCTCATGCAAATGTCATATTAGAGGTTTTGGGGCATGCTACTGTCATTTACGAAGGTCTCAAATGATGTACAGGTCAAGGTCACATGATTTTAGACAAGATTAAGGTCATCTGACACTGAAAAATGGGTAAAATCACATGTTTTTGCTGATTTCTTTATTGCCTAGTCTTATTTCAAATATATGCACTCAGGGCTTTCACTGGAGAACAGCTGATCCTAGATTACCCATCTGGTACCCTCCCTTTTCTTCAGTTCAGCAGGTACCAGATTTCTTTTTCCAGAGAAGGGTAACACATTTTCTGTGTAAATATGTCAAGTCATCCTAAAGGCAAAACCCCCAAGAGTAGAGAAGAGAAAAGGTGAAGCACCCTGACCCTGGGGGCCCTTTGAAGAGAAAAGGTGGCCCTGCAGATGGATGTGAGCAAGTTATTGGCCCTTCACTGACTGCTATTCCAGCCACTCAGCTTCCTTTGTAAGAACAGTCCTTTAAAGGTACAGATCACTGCCAAGAAAAGCCATTAGAAAACAGCAAAACCATGGCAAAAGAAATATGCCTAGAAGTTGAGGCAATATGGAATAAAGCCAGAGTTCCAACAAAGGCCCACCATAACAGTGGCTCCGTTGGTAGAGCGGGTTGTCTTTTGACTGAAGGGTTGGTGGTTCGAATCCTGGCTCCAACTGTCCACATGTCAAAGTGTCCTTGGGCAAGACACTGAACCCTAAATTGCTCCCAGTAGGGCCAGGCAGCGCCTTGCATGATAGCAGTCACTATGTAATATCTAATATAAAATCTGAAATAGATAGATCTTAAACCCAGGCTCAGAGGAGGAATATTAGTGAGAATGACCATCTTCAGAACCTCAGGTCTTTGATGAGGAACATCTCAGAGGGGAAAATGAAGTCTGAGGCACAGAAGTACAACTGGGAGACTGAGTATGAATTCTCTTTTCAATTTCAAGTAGAAATTGATCAATATAGAATTCATAATCAATCTGCCAGCCAGGATTCAAACCGCCAACCCTTCGGTCGAAGGACAAGTGTCAAATGACCTTGACCTTGTCTAAAATCATGTGACCTTGACCTGTACATGATTTGAGACCTTCATAAACAACAGTAGCATTCCCCAAAACCTCTAATATGACATCTGCACGAGCAAATATGGCAGAACTAACCCACAAATGTATGATTTTCCACTGAAAAATGGGTTTTCTGCACTTGGTAGTGATGGGACTTTTGGCTCTTTGAAGGGAGCCGTTCAATCAGGAGCCGTTCACTGAAAAGAGCCGTTCAAAAGACTGGCTCTTTTAGGTTTTTTGCATTATTTTGAAACATCAATGTTTTAATGACTAAATAGGCTACATGTGATGATTGACATTACATTTTAAAGGTGTTTAATTGGTGCAGCAGTAAATATTATCTTACCGTAAAAAAGAATAGTTAGTTAAAATGTGTGGGCTAAATACATGACATGAGAGGTGACATTAGGCAAATGATGGAATTTGACAAAAAACATCACAGTATATTATGTGGACGAGTCTGTAGCCTAAAAATGAAGAAGAAAATAAAACATTTTCTTGTGAAATATCATTCTTTTCTTTGGCTCATTACTCACAGGTGGTCACTCACTCACTCTCAAACTTTTCTCCGCTTTCGACCAGTCTTCCAGCTTCACCTCCTCCAGCATGCTCACCTCACGCTTCAAACTGTTGTTTTTTTTGCTAACTTCTTGCCATGAGACATGCGCAGTGCACAAGCACTCTTTTTTTCTGCTTGAACATTCTCCTCCTGCCCAGTGCCTCCCCAGTGACGCTAAATTGACAGGCAATCAGACACTCCCTCCTTAAAAAAAAAAAAATGAACGGCTCTTTACAAAGACTCGGTTCCCATCGTTCATTTCAAAGAGCTGTTCAAAAGATTTGATTCGTTCATGAACGTCACATCACTAGCATTTGGCTGACGGGCACCCTAAAGATGGCAGTGGGGGGGGGATCTAAAACTTCACGGATTGAGCCAAAATTTGTTTGGGGAGTTACTAATATATAAAAGATTAACTGGTCAAATTAAGAGCTTGATCGGAAAAGAAGTCCCAAAAATAGGACGCCTTATTATGGGATCACTTGTATTTGGGTGACGTTGAAGTATAAACTGTTTTTTCTCCAAACCCATACAGCTGGGGGGCAGTATTGTTTGATGCACATAGCAATCTGCAGGAGACTAATTTAAAGATGCCAGTTTCCTGTAATAAACAAAGCATTTACAGCTTGTGTGGCAGTGTTCAACAAGTTTACTGTGTTGTAGTTCTGAGTGACTGTGATGATAATCCAAAAGATTTAAAGGTAGTGCATGAGGACTGTATAATTACACAACAGGTACCTAGTCTTTTTTATGGTCAGGAGAAGTCAAAAGCAATAGCAAGTGCTCCCAGCTATAAATTAAAAAGGGAGGGCAAAAAAAAGTCTCTTTAGACTGCATGTTGCCTAATTCTCTCGATGGGCTCTGGCAAGCCAAGCCCAATGTTAAGTGGCTTCTTAAGTTTATCCAGCGAGGTCAAAGGGAAAATAAAAACATCACGCGAGAGCTACAATTACAGCCCTCGAACATGACAAGCGTCTGTTTTTGTGCTTTTGACTGAGGGCCCACTTTTCATGGTCGGGTCTGGCTGCAAGATAAACAAACAGTCATGGGGTTAGCATAACCCTGTCTGCGCGCAGTAGCCAGCAAGACAGCCATAGGAGCTGAAGTCTGCCGCAGCACTAGGCAGCAGCAGCAGAAGCACTGGTGGTTTTGGCGGCAGGGGAAATTACAGCACAGAGCAAAGCTGTGGTTTGTATATAGCATACTCACACACTCACTCTTTTCCTTTCACATTTTCTGTCTCACACACTCAGGCTTGCTCTGCACACTACCTCTTCCTGAGCACTCAACAAAATGGTAAAGTGAGCTACAGAAGTGCACACATGTACACTTACACTTGGGTGGGCCACTTCCACAGGTGTGTCCACAGCGACGCCAGCAATCAGCACCGCCTCAGGCAAGACTTTGAACCTACTAGCCTTCTGACCTCATCCAGAGACCAGCAATCTCTTAAATTATTGGTTCCAAATCCTGAGAGAGAGTGTACACTAATGGGATCTCATTAAAAAATCCCATCAGGTGACATGTCCATGTTGCATCATTCTGTACTGTCACCACTTCAGGTAGGCTTCCTTTCAGACCCACGCCCTGTTGTAGGCTACACTGTAAGCCCAGACTTTGCATTTACTCAGATGCTTTAATTACAATGTACTTCAGTGATTTCAGTTTTATTCCATTACTATAAAATGTTCAGTATGTTCTACTAATTTGTAGACATGGTCGAAAGTACAAAAAAGCTTCAGTTGAATGGATTTAAATCACTCACATCACAGTTTCAGTCCTGACCACACCTTTTTATCTGTGCATTGCATTGTGGGTATTGTTCATGTTGTTGTAAATGTGTTCTTTTTCAGTGCAGGGGTTCAGTGGGGTTGTGCTGGTAGTGTTCATTTGAACTGAATGTGTGTATGTCAGTGTTTATTGGCCTTTTTGTGTTTGTTTTTGTATTTTTGTACAGCTGCACCATGAGTCAGAGCCAGAGGAAGAACTATGGATTTACTGTTCAGATATGTAAATCTTAATGCCTTGCCAAATTAGAAGCACTTCTTGTTCTGGCAAATTACATCAAGCTAACTTCCTGCCCAACTATGATCCATGCTACAATATATTAAGTTATAAAGCTAGTGATGGGACTTTTGGCTCTTTGAAGGGAGCTGTTCACTGAAAAGAGTCGTTCAAAAGACTGGCTCTTTTATGTTTTTGGCATTATTTTGAAACACCAATGTTTTAATGACTAAATAGGCTACATGTGATGATTGACATTACATTTTAAAGGTGTTTAATTGGCGCAGCAGTAAATGTTATCTTACCATAAAAAAGAATAGTTTGTTAAAATGTGTGGGCTAAATACATGACATGAGAGGTGACATTAGGCAAATGCTGGAATTGGACCAAAAACATCACGGTACATTATGTGGACTAGTCTGTAGCCTAAAAATGAAGAAGAAAATAAAACATTTTCTTATGAAATAACATTTTACTCTCCTCAAAAAAAGAACAATAAATGTGTGTAAACATATGGAAAAAATTGCACAAAACACAACAGTGATTAATCACTGCAGTGACTTAAATACCTGAACTATAGTGCAATTCTCAGAACAAGAACACCAGTACAGTCGGGTGCTGAGTTTTCAAATGGCGGTGCAAATTATTCGTTGACCCAGACTTGAAAGATATATATTTTTTGCAAATATTGCAAGTTGCATGCCCATCTTTTCTTTCTGAAAAGTGCATCCAAATACTCCTCCTTTTTCTTTGGCTCATTACTCACAGGTGCTCACTCACTCACTCTCAAACTTTGCTCCAGTTCCGACCAGTCTTCCAGCTCCGCCTCCTCCAGTCTTCCAGCTCCTCCTCCTCCAGTCTTCCAGCTCCGCCTCCTCCAGTCTTCCAGCTCCTCCTCCTCCAGTCTTCCAGCTCCTCCTCCTCCAGTCTTCCAGCTCCGCCTCCTCCAGTCTTCCAGCTCCTCCTCCTCCAGTCTTCCAGCTCCTCCTCCTCCAGTCTTCTAGCTCCGCCTCCTCCAGTATGCTCACCTCATGCTCCAAACTGTTGTTTTTTTGCTAACTTCTTGCCATGAGACATGCACAGTGCACTTTTTTTTTTCTGCTCAAACATTCTCCTCCTGCCCAGTGCCTCCTCAGTGATGCTAAATTGACAGGCAATCAGACACTCCCTCCTTAAAAAAAAACAAAACAAAACAAAAAATTAAATGGCTCTTTACAAAGACTCAGTTCCCATTGTTCATTTCAAAGAGCCGTTCAGAAGATTCGATTCGTTCGTGAACGTCACATCACTATATAAAGCTTATTATATTGCAAGAGATTCTAATTTTAATTTTTATCAACTTGGAATTGAGTCCAATGAACTGATGATATTTAGTCTAATGATTATTCAAAGCAATGGACATTGAAACAAATTTTATGTTATATGAACTTGGCATTTAGTGTGTTGGACTTAAAACAGTAATTCCATTCAAATCAAGCATTTAAGTTTAATACACTCAAGTTTTCATCACTCATTACTGAATTTTTTTAAGGCAACAAGTTACATGAGATTTTTTTAGTCAACTCAACTATCCGGTCTTACAGTGTACATACAGTAGTGTTGTAACACCTCTTGCTCTGTAGCAGGGATCACAATACACTGATACACCCAGCGATTATGGCCTCTTGCAATCCTTAATGTGGAAAATGTGCACATTGCCCTACCACTTTTTTTGTGGATCATAACCAGGTTTTTAAGTCGGGCTTTAAAATGCAGAAAGAAGAAACATGAGCAAAAGACAGTTTGAGTTCAAATGAAAACTGCATTTGAACTCAAACAGGTTGTTCATCAGCTGATCAAAAGTCAGTCAGTCATAGAGGACATGTGGACAAAGGCATGGGAAGTACATTTTTCATCAGTAAACTCCAACACATGGCATGACTTTGGTTGGAAAAACCTTATCTGTTTGTTTTTTTGTAACACCTAAACAAAAGTCCAAGTTCAGTACTGTTTCTGCACAGTGTTGGAGAGAGTGGACAGGCTACAGCAGATCATGGGCACATTTTTTGGTTGTGCCCACTTATTCAGCCCTTCTGGTCGGAGGTATCCAAAATAATATCAAAAACACTGGGCTTTACCATCAGCTGCTCTTTTACACTACTGTATCTTAGCTACTTCCCAGATGAACTGGATTCAGACGATATTTACCTCCTAAAGATTTTGTTGACATCAGCTAAAAAAGCCATAACAAAGTGTTGGCTGCAGAAGGAACCACCCACAATGGAACGTTTCATTTCAATTGTAGAAAACAGGAGACTTATGGAACGCATGACTTTCATGCTGCAGCTCCAGGAGGAGCTGGGAAAAAGGCGCTGGAGAAAATGGACAATCTTTAAAAAATGTGAGAGTACTAATGAAAAAAAAAAAAGGCTAAAGTTGTATGCATGTTTCTTATAATGGTCATCCCCAGACCTCACTTTCTTGTTCTTGCTCTGTAAAAATTAAAATGCTTAGAAGTAAAAAGTGTCAAAAAAAAAAAAAAAGTCAGTCAGTCATCTTCTGAAAAGGGGGTTGAGCTGGTGCTGGAGTCTATCCCAGCTACCCATGGGCAAAGGCAGGGTACGCCCTGGATGTGTCGCCAGTTTATCACTGACATAGAGAGGAACAACCAACCATTCTCACACCGAAGAGCAATTTTTTAGATTTATCAATTAACCTATTAGTGGGGGGGGCTTAATATCAAATGCCACATTAGCCCTGATTTTCTGATGCAACAAGATTTTCTAAGCACTCCTGTGTAATTTTTTTTTTTTTTTAATTTTCGTCCAAAACCCCCCACCCCGAAAATTACTTTTTTTTAACTCTGAAAATCATAACTTTCACAGCTTCTCCACTCTTTTGTCCAGTGCAGTGTATAAACATGTTCATGATGGGCCATTTAAATGATCTTGTCAGTGCCATATTGTATCATAAGAGTACTTTGTACTATGAAAAGTCTAATGTCAAGGCCATGTTGTAGGTTAAAGGTCACCAAAATGCCAAGTTTTTTCAAAAATTCATACCATTCTGACATTTGATCAAATCTGTCCTCAGTTCTCTTCCCTCTGGTTTCCTGGTGGGATTCCCCAGACCTTTGGCCCTTTAAAGACTAAATATTAAAACATGGACATTCCATTTGAATTTGCCGCCATTAGTGTGGCAGGAAACACAAGCACACCCCCATCAGCTGGTGTTGGAATGGAACCCAGGACCTTCTGTCTGTGAGGCACCAGGTCTATCCACTGCACCACTGTGTCGCCCACAACAGAACATATTCATGTAAATGTCAAAGTCATGTGAAACTACCGTTTGTTCTTTTTGACATGTCTGTATGGAGAATACATGGAGTAAATAGTTCTGTTGAATGTGTCTTATTGAATGGCAGTTGTTTGTGGTCAGTAGATGTGTTCTGAGCAGAGAACCTGAGCCCAACATTTGGAAGAACCCACATTAACAGCTTCATTCCATCAAATATGCATTTTGGGTGACCTTTGACCTATAATTTGACCTTTTGTAGTGCAAAGCACTCTGAAGACATGATATGTCTCACAAAAAAACATTGAAGGGCCAGCATGAGCATGAGCATTGTATTCCCAAGACATGGGAGCATTAGAAAATCTGGGCTAAAGTTTAATCTGAAAATTTTACTGAAAAAAGCCCCCCCCCCGCCAAGTATTAGTGCATGCCTTTGGATGGTGGGAGGAAGCCAGAACACCCAGAGAGAACCCACGCAAACACGGGAAGAACATGCAAACTCCACACAGAAAGGTCATGGTGTTGAAATCAAACCCAGGACCTTCTTGTTGCTATCCACTGCACCACCGAGTCACCCCTGATCAAAAGTTTGAAGGTGCCCTGCCACACGTATTTCATTACTTTTGTGGTCATGTCTGAAGTTCTACCATGGACTCTAACCTTTTTTTGTGAAAAAAATGCCTCGATTACCAAATTTCAAGCCATTGTAATGTGGTATAGAAAGCCTGCTGGAAGACTCAGCTCGATTTGCACCAGTTCTCATGAATGTTCAACATGCTGATCTGCTTGACTCTGATTGGCTAACAGCTAACCAATGAGAGCCTGGCTTTACAGCATCCTTTACCCTGCACAACAAGTAGAGGAACTGGTGTAAAGCGAAAGTGAAACTTAACATGCTTTGAACGTTGAATGTTTTCCAGAGTATATGATGATGTTTTATGTGTCTTTTATACTTCTAGTAACACTCTTACTGCTGCTTTTTTTTTTTTTTTTTTTTTTTTTTTTTTTTTTAGAAATGTATGCTGTCAGGGTTTTTCTTTTATATTTTAGTTTTTATACTCTTTTATATAGCATAGAATAGAATAGAATAGAATAGAATAGAATATATCTTTATTGTCATTGTACATTATACAATGAAATTAAAAAGTGCAATCCAAAAAGGTACAATCCCTGACATAAAAAAACACAGACACAATCACACTCACATAATAAATAGATTAAGAGGTAAAAACACACAGTCACATCCTATTGCACTATCTTTTAGCAGCATTCAGTGCATTTACTGCAGTGGGGTAGAAGCTATTTTTCAGTCTATTTTTCTATGCATTATTTATACTTTTTTTATGGCACCTAGGATGATTGCACTTTTTTAATTTCATTGTACCTGTACAATGACAATAAAGACATTCTGTTCTATTCTCTTCTATTCTTGAACATCCGACTCCTGGCTTCTATGCCTCTCTTGTACGGTGGACCTTACACAGAATTTTCACACCTTCTAACCTGGATTCTGTTGGTTTCTGTAAATTGGCTTAGAGTCTGGTTTTGACCAACTCTATATGTAAAGTGTCATGAGATAACTTTTGTCATGATTGGGTGCTATATAAATAAAATTTGATTGATTGATTGATTGATTTGATTAGTTTTCCCCTGTAAGTTGCTTTGGAAAAAAGCGTCTGCTCCATGGTAACTACGGAGCCTCTGAACGTCCAAATGGGTCATATCTGATGGCCATGAATAAATAAACAAATATTAAAAAAAAAAAAAATGCATTTCAACTTTAGGCTAATTTTGAGTAAAAAAAAAAAAAACTCGATCCAAAAAAATCTAGATACTTTTTTTCATAATTCATGCATGAAAGGGTTAAATAAACAAACTTCCTCCTCTTTTTTGATGTGCTGCGTTCATACTTGCTGCTGAGTTCCTGTAACAGATGCATCCCTGGTCTAAGGTCAACACAGCCACATATTCACAGTCTCACACACAGAGCACTCACAATTAACAATGTATTCTCACATGATTATTATGTACATGTACACAAAGGAAAAACACAGACGCACACAAGTACACACTCACAGAAACACACCCGTACACCCACACACCTGCTGCTCGTCCTCCTCCACAGCCCCTTGTGTTAATGGATGGGAGTCTAATTACTACTCTCACACTGGGACTACTTTCTCCACTTTTGTCTTCCAGGATGTGTGCGTCTGTGAGTGTGCACATACGTTTGTGTTTCTGAGGGTTAGCGACTGTCAGCGCAGAGCTCATTAGCAGACTTTGTCTCTGCGTCTCATTTCGTGTACTGCGCAGCACATAAACACACTCAGCTTTATACAAAATACTGTTAAACACGACACACTGTTCAACTAAACATCAAAACACCGGTAGCAGCTTAACTTACCATATCTATTTTATTTTAAGATCTAGTTTATTTCCATTGTCTGTCTGCCTTTTTTCTCACAAAGGTAGCAGGAGAAAGAGACAGAAAAAGGATCATTGGCAAAGCAAGACACAAAAACCAGACAGACACACTTCCTCATTCAACCACCGCAGTTCTGGTTAAAAATAACGAAAAGGAACTGCGAGCTACCGACTCCTTCTCTCACACTGTAAAAAAAAAATCTGTTGCTTTTATGGAAAAAATTGGCAGCTGTGGTTACCAGAACAATACTGTAAAAAACACATCCAACTGTAAACATATTTATGGAGTAACATGTAGATTTAACATTTTAAACATGTAGATGTAACAATTTAACCCTCCGGTATCCGGGTGCGCTTTTTAGGCACACTTTGCACTTTGTGTTAAAAAACTTCATATTATTTTTCACAATTTAAATAAGGTTAGAATTCAAAAGTTGTTCATTTGTGCATGATCTTTAAAATTCTGGCCACCAACTAACATTTGCACATTGTAAACAAAAGAAAATTACGAGACTAGCATCTGTCTCCTAAGTGTGCCTAAAACACACTATTTCTTCCATTTGATATGTATGATTAGGGCTGACCTTGATTCACAAAAATAAAATCAAATTAAAGCAGAAAAATAAATCAATATATAATATTTAATAGTTTGATTTATAGGTGTGCTTTTTACGCACACTTGGTGACAGATGCTAGTATTTTTGAACATTTGACCTAGCACCAAAAATAATAATGCAAATTAACCGATGTTGGAGTTGATCACTGACATATGCCAGGATGAAAAAAAATCAAATAATATGTGATCCAATTTTTATGTAGTATATTGAAAAAAATAATTTTTTGTGTTTCTTGCATCCAAAAAAATGGTTTGTTTACATTACAAACAGGGCATTTAAAGGGTTAAAAAATGTGACAATTATTGAGTATTTGGTATTTTTATTTATGGCTCAAGTTGATGAAATAGAAAAAAGTGCAAAAGAATTAAAAACACACTGTATGAAAAAAATTTTGACATTATTCCACAAGTGTGCCAAAATGGCACACTTAGTGCTTAGTGAGGGCCTTACTGGACGGGATACCGGAGGGTTAAACATGTAGATTTAACACTGGATTTAAATGGTAAATGGACTGCACTTATTTAGCACATTTTCTCCACCTTCATGGTGTCCAAATCCACCAGGTCCAACTGGGACCAGTTTAAGGTTCAGTGTCTTCCATGGACACTTTAACATATGGACAGTCAGAGCCAGGATTGGAACCACCGACCCTTTGGTTACTGGACGAGCCGCTCTACCAACTCTACCAACCCATTCATTTACAAATTTAAAATTTTAAATTGTTAAATGTTTACTTTTTTATAACTTTTTTTATAAAAAAAAAAAAAAAAAAAAAAAAAAAAGGACAAATAGGCCATTATTTCAACATTATGGTCTTTGCAATTTAAACGGCACCGCATTGTTTTTCAATTCACAGTTTTATTTTCTAAAAACAATAGAAATACATCATTTCTACATACAAATCTGTTTTTTTAAACATACTCTTCCTGTAAAAACTACAGCTATATTTGATTTAATCATTAACACAAAAATCTTTTCAGATAAACTTTGCATTGTATTGTCACTTACAGTTTTTTTATGTTGCAATTTTACAACTTTTTGGTGTTAATTCTACAGTCATTTTTTACAGTGCACAATACTAATGTACACATCGACGTGCACAATGACACTGACACAAACACAGCGGCGGCGGTGGCTGAGGTATTCTGACTGTGTTTTGACACAGTCTCGTCTGTGACGCAGTCTGTGTTGTACCATAAACGGCCTTTGTACTGCAGTGACCCCTCCCCCCCCCCGCCACTTCCTCTGTGTCTGCGTGTGCGTTTCATCTCCCCTGTGGCTTTCAGACTCAAGGTCTAAGTGGAGCACAGAGGAGCAAACAGGTCTTCAGAGGAAAGATTGCTGTTGAGAGCGTCTGCAGCTCAAAAACAAAGGCCACCTGGCTCTTTGCAGCGGGACGGAAATGTGCTCCCCTCGGCGCTACAGTCACAAGTATGTGCTAATAACAGGGCCCGCACTCTCGAGGACTAATTAGTCCTTCAGCTAATGTGGTGCTAATCATTCATGAAAGCTGACAAACACTTAAATGTTTATATTTTTGGTAAGTGAGCCTGTTGTCATTTGTCTGACTCATGTTTACATCATCACAGAAGGCGAAAGGAAACCTTGAATATACTGATGCATTTACAGCAGGGCTGTCAAACTCATTCTGGTTCAGGGTCCATTTTTAGCCCAATTTGATCTCAAGAGAATAAAAAATAACTTAATAACCTATAAATAATGACAAATCCAAGTTTTTCTTTTTGTTTTAGTACAAAAAACCCCCAATTAAATTCTGAAAATATTTACATTTTACAAAAAAGATGTGAATAACCTGAAAAAACAGAAATTTCATACAAAAAAATGTGTGCAATTTTAATAATAATAATAATAATAATAATAATCTTTATTTATATAGCACTTTTCATACATTAAAAACTGTAGCACAAAGTGCTTTACATATCAGTTTAAAAATCAGTACCGCCCCCCACCCACACCCACCCACTCACACGCACACACACACACACACACACACACACACACACACACACACACACACACACACACACACACATATACATGCAAACCCACAAGCTCACACATACTTAAGAAGACTGACTGAGCACGGGTAGACCAGAACAAAAATGTACAAGTAAAGGTAAAAGATCAATTTAGGAGGCGCTGTCTCAGGGAGCCATCCGCACCAGGAGGCAGCCGCCGACCCCGGCGACCAGGCACCAGCAACACAGCCCCGCATCCCAACTAGCGGGAGAGGGCCAACTGGGACCCCCACCCACCAGAAAGGAGCGGACCCCAGTGAGAGAAGGCGCCACAGCCCCCGGAGTCCACAGCCGCCAATATTCTGTATTATGTTCTGTAATACTGTATTATATTCTGTATATATTCTATATTAACAATATTCTGCCTCAACTTATTATTTATACATGTACATTTACACACAATGTTACATAAACATTTAGTAACAGGCAGAATATTGTTAAAATTTTGGAGTTTGGAACTAAAATTTGAACAATTTCTACAATATTCCATCTCTTATTATTAACACAACTCCAGATCACAGTGGATCCATAAATGCACCAAACATTTAGTAACAGGCAGAATATTGTTAAAACTGTACATTTCAGGCTGTTCATCTTTGTTTTTATTTATGTATTTATTTGCATTTTATTGTGAAAGAGTCAATGTAAATATTTTCACAATTTAATGTTATTTTTTTCACTTCAATTTTTTCCACATAATTTTTCACAAAGACAATGTGTCGTCATTATTTATGGGTTATTGTGTTGTTATTTTTACTGTAGATCACACTGGTCTGTATGTGGAACCTGAACCAAAAGGATTTGGACAACCTGGACTGTTTAGGTTCATTTTTGCACTTTCATCCTGCAATTGAACCTTTGGCGGGGGGGGCAGATTTGGCACCCGGGACGCACGTTTGACACCTGTGATTTACAGTGTCTTTTTTAGTGCTTTTCTGTAGACCTGCAGCTGTTATGGGGGTAAGATATATCTTATTGTAGAAATAATTTCACAAGAACATTTTCATTAGTTTATAATCACGTGAAAATGACAATTGAGTTTTCATTACCTTAGAGCTGTGTGTCACAACCTTTGAGTTGGGATAGTAAATGGAATGCAGAGCTGTTTTTCTTGGGTCAGTTCCTGTAAGTCCTGACTTCCTGTCAGAGAAAAAATAATATTAAATCTGAATTAAAATTAAGAAGAAAAAAATAGTAGAAAAAAACAATGTTCTTTTGAAGTATTTAATCCTTAAAGACCCACACATCCACCACCGACCAAAAGCATCTACTGATCTATAATGTCACATATAGATGTTGATCCATTAGTCCTATCAATACGTGTAAATAACTGGCGTAAAATGCAGGTTGTCGTCTTTTCATGGCCATCAGATATGACCCATTTGGATGTTCAGAGGCTCCGTAGTTACCGTGGAAACACTGTAATCTTCTCCAATATTGATTCACCAGTAAAAGCCATGGAGTTGGATCAATGACAGTGGATGGACACACTGGGTTTATGTTCAGTTAATGGAATCTTTGCTGAAGATTCATTCGTTCTCTTTATTTTTCTGCGTTGATATAATAACCTTTGAATTTACTCTGAGATTTTATGAACATCTATACTATTTGTGAATTGAATATTGAAAAATGCATGATTTACAGTGAAAAATGCAAAATACAGAGGGTAATATTGTAATAAATGTTGATAAATCACTTAACCTCCTAAGACCCAGGAAATGTCAGCAAAATACAAGCTTTTTTTGTTTTGTGTCTATATTGGAAACATCATGATGCAACAGTTTTTTCAGAGGAAAGATTGCTGTTGAGAGTGTCTGCAGCTCAAAAACAAAGGCCACCTGGCTCTTTGCAGCGGGACGGAAATGTGCTTCCCCCTGGAATGTCCTTTGTGGTGGACAGTTTTTTTTTTTCATTTTTTTTTTTTTTTTGGATAAAGTTGTGAAACTCCTATCCACAAATGTGGACAGAAAACCCATATCTGGGTCTGAGGAGGTTAAGAAAGGTTCAGTAGAGAGAATAAATCAAGTGGAAGCTGCCATAAAAGTAGCACTGGATCTTTATGGGTTAATAAATGTTGACCTCAACAAAGACATGAATAACTAGAAAAGCACTCTGAGAGCGCACACCTCCGCCAAGGCAGATCGGCCCCCCCGATCACCATCAAAATATAATAATTTCTTCCTTGTGCCAGTATCAACATATCCTGAAAATTTCATGAAAATCCGTTCATAACTTCTTGAGCTTTCTTGCTAGCAAACAAACAAACACGCACGCAAACAAAGCAAAGCGATCACAATACCTCCTGGTGGAGGTAATAATAAATTGTATTTGTATAGCACTTTTTAAAATACTCAGACACCTTACGAAGTTATAAGTTTAAACAATTAGGTACAAAGATTAATAAACAACATTCATAATGGTATTAAACATAGAGTATATGAATAAAAACAGCACCATGAAACCATCATACCAAAAGCACTCAAAAAACATGACACATGTAGAACATCACTTAAGGAAAGGTTAAATGTAGAGTAATTTGATTTGGAAGTCAACACAAATATAGTTCTAGGTCCTTAAGGGTTAAACATTACCAACAAGAAAAGCACTTGGAGAGCGCAGACCTCCGCCAAGACAGATCTGTCCCCCCCACCGATCACCAAAATTTAATCATTTCTTCCTTGTGCCAGTATCAACATTTCCTGAAAATTTCATGAAAATCCGTCCAGAACATTTTGAGTTATCTTGCTAACAAACAAACAAACAAACAAACAAACAAACAAACAAACAAACAAACACGCACTCAAACATGCACTCAAAGCAAAGAGATCACAATACCTCCTGGCAGAGGTAACTAGAAAAGCACTCAGAGAGCACAGACCTCTGCCAAGGCAGATCAGTGGGCCCCCATGGCCCCCCCACCCCCAATCACCACCAAAATTTAATAATTTCTTCCTTGTGCCAGTATCAACATTTCCTGAAAATTTCATCCAAATCCTTCCATAACTTTTTGAGTTATCTTGCACATAGACAGACAAACAGACAAACCAACTCCCACAAAAACATAACCTCCTTGGCGGAGGTAAAAATAGAGGACAGACCTGAGGTGTTTAAGGTGTAACATAAGATAAAAATGAAGTAAATACTTTCATCTTATCTAAACTATCACACACTGACCCTATAACTAACTTACCACATTTTGTTGTCTTTATTCACTGTTGCTGTGTTCATCTGGTGTGAAGAAAGAACTGAACCTTTAGTTTCTAATTCCCATGCCTACACTACATTGAATAACTGCATTAAATAATGATTAAACGGTCAGCTACAAACCTATAAGCCAGTGGTTCCCAACCCTTTTCTGGCTCATGACCCCATTTTAACATCATAAATTTCTGGCGACCCCAGACATTCAAAACAGAGACTTTTTTTTTGCTAAAATTAATTTGTTTTTGATCATGTAATAGTTTGCTATACTTTGTTGCAAATAAACATTAATTTTAGATGACATTTAGTCTATATAATGTATATTATTGTGGACGGAGGCAGAAAATCCAGGTGTAGATTACTGCAAAAAGGGAGAATTTTATTTTCCTTGGTCAGAATATGTACAGTCAGTGCAGCTTGTATTTACAAGGAGGACAATTAATACTGAACAAACAATAACTCAAACTATGAATTATGAAAGAGCTGCAGCATCTGAAACTGACCACAATGAACATTTGACACATAAACAGAACCACAGTGCTGCAGTTTCAGCTTCAGAGTTTGTCATGTCTTTTATGGATTGGGATTGTGCCTCTCAACTCACTATATATTTTTATCAGGAAGTTTTTTTTAATTTTATAAATTACTAGAAATTTCAGGCGACCCCATGTGGGGTCCCGACCCCAAGGTTGAAAAACACTGGTATAAGCATTAAATAAAACACTTGTTCATAGTTGTATGTATTCAAAAGATTTGCACGATTTGTTGGAAAAATCAAATTGCAATTATTGAGGTCAATATTTCAATTAATTTGAGTTCGCTTGCTTTGCTATGAATGAAAATATACAGATTACTCCTTTGGAATAGTACATATTTCAACTCACACATCCAAATGAAACTAGCATAAAAAGACAAACATTTAAACAAAAACTGTATAAAAATTTAGCAACTTTCATTTTGCATGTTTTACGCAGTACATCTCTCAACTTAGTGCCAGTACATTCAAAACACCTCCATACAACAGAGACTGTGCTTGCATTTTCCCATGTCTGTAAACAAATATTCCTCAATCTCGAGCTATAAATTGCAGCCTTTTTAATTACAAAGACTCACAGTACGGTTAAATATGCTTTAGTATTAAACTTATACTAAAGATTTTTGATTATCTAGTTACTGGAGCTTCTCAGGGAATCATTTCAGCCCTGCTTTATTAATGTAGTGTTACTAAAAGGGAAGCAAACATCAACCAAGTTAAATTGCAGCTTCAGTTCAGAGATAACCCAGAACACTTATGTGGTTAAGACGCCCAAATGGACAATAAGAATGTTTGATTTGTAAAATATCTCCATTAGTGCAAACAACACCTATGTTAATTGTTTATTGTTCATTCGCATGTATACAAGATAATAAAACATAATAATAATAACAATAAAAGACATGCCGGGGAAGCCAAAAACCAAAGTGGTTTATGGTGGGCCTCCCCAAAAACTTGAAATAAAAAATGTATTTGCAGTGTCTAGTAATGATATACAATCATAAGCAAACACAATTAACGAAATGAAGGGAATAAATCAAAAACAAGTATAACAAAGAAACTATATACATCGTGAGCAGTGCACGTGGAAATAAATAAGAATCAACAAAACTATGAAATGAAATTCAGAATGAAACTAATAAGTTATCTAAGAAAAATGGTAATTGAATCAAGGAAAACAAACAGATCAGGTGAAAGTAGTGCTTGGGTGTTCTATGAACTCAAATTTTCAGAGTTTTTTTGAATCTGGATAAGAACACACAGGTTTGCTGTGACTGTCTTAAATTGTTCCATGTGATGGGGCCCCTGTACAGTATTGTAAATTATTTCTGATTGGATTTTGTCATAATGGGTCTTAGCAGATTCCACTGTCTTGTTCTGTGGTGATGAATGTCTGAGTTGAACTGGAAGAAGCCTTCGTATTGATCAGGTAAACATGAGCTGTTTTAACAATTTTATGGACAAATAAGGCAATCTGTAATTTGTTGATGTCATACACAGTCATAACTTTTAAGTCATGAAACAGACCTGCTGAATGTGCTGAAAAAGTAGCATTGGCTGCGACTCTGACAAAGCGCTTTTGTAGTTGATAAAGTGGTTTGGTAGATGTTGTGTATGTACTAGCCCAGATAATATTGCAATATGTTAAATAAGGATATATCAAACTGTAGTAAAGGGTCATAAATATGTCTTATATGAGCACAGATTAGACTTTTCTTATGATTCTTATGTTTTTTGAAATTGTCTTACATATAAAGCTAATATGATTTTTCCATGAAAGCTTTTCATCTATCAATATACCTAAAAAGCGAGTGTGAGTTACCTGATTGATAGATTTATCATTTATGAATATTCTAGCCTTCTCTTTATTGTATTTCTTGTTCCTACCTGCAAAGATAATGAAATTTGTTTTCTTGATATTAAGGGACAGTTTATTTGCCTTGAACCACTGATTCACATCGTACAATTCTTTATTAACAGATGTCAATAAAGTGTCAAAATTTTTGTGGGACATAAATAAGTTTGTGTTGTCTGCAAATAATATAGTAAATAATTTCTTTGATACTGATGCCAAGTCATTAACGTAGATTAAAAACAAAAGGGGACCGAGAATGGATCCATGAGGTACGCCACATATTATGACTTTCTGAGAAGAGTTGTTATTACAATTAGAGACAAACTGTTTTCTGCCAGTCAAATAGTTTTTATGTTGACAAACTGTGAAAACAGGTCTGTAGCTCACCTACACTGACAGGGTGATATTTTCCTGCTGTGAAGGAAGTGACGCTCTTCGTGCACTTAAGAAGTTTTGTGATGTGAAACGCTAACATTCTCACTATGTCCATTAACAGCAAACAGTGACTGATAGAGACTTAGCAGTCCTTTTCATGTCAGTCTTAAACAGCCGTGGAAAACATTCCAGGCTTAGATGTAGCTTTTTAACACCACTCTAGTATCAGTCAAATGAAGGACATACAGCTATTGTACGAGCAGTCTGTGCGCAACACATTCAAATGAAGTCTTGCAGACGGCTGTGCCTGCAGAATATGGATTCACCGCTGTCTGGCTGACCTCGTCAGCTACTTGCTGTTGATCGGCGATGCAGAAGGAGGTGCAGACGGAGGGTGGCCAGAGAACAGCACCCGAGCAGACCCCTGGGGCGCTCCACTGCTCAGCCAAGTCCAAAATGTGTTCTCAAATCTGTGGCTGACATACTGTCCTATGGGGGTAGGCCTTAGCTTATGTGTGTGTGTGTGTGTGTGTGTGTGTGTGTGTGCGTGTGTGTGTGTGTGTGTCAGGATGGAGGAGAATCACAGTTTGGAAGGAATTCATTCTGATCACCTTTGACTGGTGTGTATGTGTGTTAGGGCGTCTCAAAAATCACTTTTCTCTTCAGATCACGGTGTTATTTAAACCAGTTAATCTCCAACGTGATAATAGTCCCCCCCCCCCCCCCCCCCAAAAAAAAAATTCAGCAAAATAGATGAACAGTTGACCCCCCCCACCACCACAAAGTATGAAGGGCCCATCAAAAAACGCCAAAAACACTCATTTTAACCCAGAAAATCACATATAATGAGGTCTTAAGTGTCCACAAATTGCTTTTTCTGGTATTTTACAGCATCCCTGTAATATCAACTTCATAGGTTATTGTATCAGGTGAAAATAAGGTGATGTTAAGATAAAATAACTCAATTATAGGATAGAAACTTGAAATAGAAAGAAGTCCAGAACAGTAAATGTAGTTGAACACAATGTCTATTTTCTTAACCCCCTTTTCAGCAAAATACATGTTTTAGTTAAAGACAAATATAGCTGAACACTAAAATAATAAGGCTAAATACAAGGGTTAAAGTTGTATAAATCAAAGACTTTAATGATGACATGCTTCTGATAATCTGGACATTCTTTTATACATGTGCATTTCACAGTTTATTCAGATATTACTCGCTCTATAGTTTCTCTTCCATTTCATTCTTGAGAAACTCAGGTAGTTTGATTCTGTGGAACCATGTTCCCTCTGTGGGCTCCATCCATGGATGCAGTCTCATAGTCACACCTATGGGCAATTTAGATTAACCAATTAACCTATCAGTGCATGTGTTTGGATGGTGGGAGGAGCCAGAGTACCCAGAGAGAACCCACCCAGACATGGGGAGAACATGTAAACTCCACACAGAAAGGTCCCGCCCCCATCGACTGCTGTTGGAATTGAACCCAGGACCTTCTGTCTGTGAGGCACCAGTGCTATCCACTGCACCACTGTGTCGCCTGAGACAACAGCCCTCATTTCTCTGTACTGTGGCTCTTCCTCCCACTGCTCTGGGGGTGCTTCCAGCCATGCCCCATCCATGCCTAGAAGGTCAAATATCAGCCAGGACTGGACTGGGGTCCCACAGATCCTCCAGGTCAGGCTGCTGTCCATGCAGGAACTTCTGTGTGGGAAAGGTGGGCTTCCCTCTGGTGAATGCTGCAGGTTTGGGCTGGCCTGCAGTTGTCTTGCCATGGCTGCTTTGGTTTCTATTGGTACTTCTTTATCAAAGAGACTTAGTACCACAACAGACTCAGTCAGGTACCACATGTGACACAGTGTGGATGTCTGTACTTTAGGCACTTTAGTGTCCATTAAGCATGGTAATGCATTTAAAAACAGCATTTTTTGACGTTTTTTGATGGGCCCTTCGTACTTTGCGGTGGGGGGGGTCAAACATTGACAGGTTTTGCTGAAATTTTTTGGAGGGGCTATTATCATGTTGGATATTAACTGGTTTAAATAACACCATGATCTGAAGAGAAAAGTGATTTTTGAGACGCCCTATTGTGTGTGTTACAGGGTATGGACATGTGTCTATATAAGGAAGGAGGTCTAACACAGCTCTATAAATATTAAATTCCATTGTCATGACTCGTGTGGCCATCACATGTCATCTGTGTGAAGCTGACGTGTCTTTATATTTACACATTTGGTTAAACATGAGCTCATGTTGCCATTTTGAGATTTGAATAGGGTTGGTTCCAAGTTAGAACCAATGACAAAACTCATAGCACCAGGTATCCAAAAAACCCTGTGAACTTTGGTTCTGTTTTTTGGTCATTAAATGTGGATACACATCTTTAAGGCCCGTATATAGTGACCTTTGGCCTTGGAGAATCCCTGATGTCATAATAGTTTGAAAGATGGAGCAATCAAACAAAAGAACAATCAAAAGTAAATAACCATAAGTGTGCATTTCCTGGGGAAACTGTGATGAGTTAAAGTGCAGCACATGAAGAAGGATAATGTAGAAGGACAATTAAATTTTTTTAAAAATTTTATTTAACCTTTATTTAACCAGGAAATGTCCCATTGAGATTAAGAACCTCTTTTACAAGGGTGTCCTGGCCAAGATAGGCAGCAGCAACACAACACATAGTTACAAGAATACATACAACATACACACACACTCGACAAAAACAGATGATAAAAATTGCATGTACAGGCAGATTAAGAGAAGCAAGTGCAAGATATGGAATTGGCCTCAAGAACTCTCAGTTTGGACTTAAAAGTGCTCAAAGAAATCAACTCAGTTAGTTTCCAGTCTTTCTGTAACTGATTCCATACATGAGGTGCAGAACAACTAAAAGCTTTTTGACCCATTTCTGTACGGGCAAATGGAACAGACAGCAGAATCCATAAATAAATAGACCTGTGGACAAGGTGTGTGGGTTGCAGTGGCAGCTGCTCATCTTTCAGACAGGGGAAGCTCATCGTCGGCTTACATCAAAAAAATTGTCAAATTATTTAAACATAAATTCGGCCCTCTGTTCCATTAGCATTGTCTGCCATCATGTGCACCTTGCTAGATAGTTAGTTCACTCTGACCTAGCCAGCAGTATGACTGATTTAACTATCTACAAAACGATATGAAACTGGAACAAGAAATGATTAAATTATGTAACTGAAACAAAAAAAATTTTGAAATTATGTTAAATTGAAACAAGGAAGTCCAATGAGTATGTTTTATTTACAGTGCAAGAAATGAACAAGTCATTTCGTAGTGGTTTCTCTGTCAATTTCACAGCAGAATGTGCGACGGTATTAAACTGAACTGTGTCAGTGAAGGAGTAGATCTGAAAATAGCTGTCGATCAAACGGGATTCAGCCTTTCAATCGATCCTCCAATCAGCACGTGGAAGCTCAGCGTCCGGCCCCGCCGAGCTCCGCCCACAGCTCCATTCACCCCCAGAGACACTGAGCGTCTGGGGGCGGGACAACATGGTGGCATTTATCCAATTACCGTCCAGTTTTGAGGGAATGAAAAAAACTGTTCCACTCAGTCCCATTGAAGTGCATGGACGCTGAGCATCTACGGGCAAATGCACTGAGCAGAGATCGAATGAGAAAACAACGACACGGGAATGTATGAGAAGTGAACAACATCGAGTCTGTCGATTTGTGATAAAGCTGATTCTGAACAAACTCGTCTGTGAGATGAACGTGTTCTAACACATTTGGAGTCAATAAAATGTCAACACAACCGAACAGATTTAACCATTTAATTTGAGTCATTTTAGGGGAAGATGAGCTTCTCTTGCAGTCTGGGAGAAATCACCTCTGGTGGGTTAATAGTCATGATGTGTATGGAGGGGGGGGGGGGGGGGGGGGGTTTGGTGGCATTAATTGCAGCCAAGACACATTAAACAATAAACAAGTTAAAAAAATATTTTCAAAAATCAATTTCCACAAGATTGAGAGCCATTCATATACCTCAAATACATACGTAACATTAGTGGCAAACACATCTGTCAACTAGTCAAACATAACATATGGGTCAAAACAGGGAAAGCTGGTTTAGAGCAGTCATTATTGTTAATTGCCCACATCAATGGATAATATTTCTTTTGTTTGTTTGCTTGTTCTTTCTTAAATGTAAAGTTCTGCTTTATTGTCCTCATAAGAACATACACCATCTTTGTGCCACAGTCCAGCACCCAACTGGTCATGGATACTGACACCCCAATTAACCTACACAACAAGAAGAGCATGCAAAGTCCACATAGAATTAACCCCAGAACCTTCCAGCTGTGAGGTGGCAGGGCTGATTGCTAAGGAAAATGTTAGTAAATGAGAAATACTTTTAATACTGCAGTTTAAATGGCCATATTTAGGAGGATTTAGGGTGATCTAATAGAAAAATAAATAACAACACACATAAAGCCAAGCACCGAACCTGGGGGGACAGAGCTTTCTCCATCACAGCTCCAACCCTCTGGAACTCCCTCCCACCTTCTATCCGACACTGCTCCAACCCCAACACCTTTAAATCCCTTTTAAAAACTCATTCATTTAAGATTGCTTTTAATGTTTAATGTTTAACCATTTTATATCTGTATACCTCCTTTTGCACCTGCTTTTAATCTGTTTTTAATGTGTCTGTTTCTGTTTTTATCTGCTGCATGTAAAGTGTCTTTGAGTTCCATGAAAAGCGCTATAAAAATAAAATTTATTATTATTATTATTATTATTATTATTATTATTATTATTATTATTATTATTATTATTATTATTATTATTATTATTTTCCCTGTAGTCTGGACTTAATGACACTGAGCAGGGAGAGGTTCTGTGTAAAACATACAAAATGAAAGTCAAGATATCATGCAAACCATTTGTTTTTTTTAACACCATTTTGGAATTGAAAAGACAAACAATGAAAACTGGATTCAGAACTGGAGTTGACCAAATTCAAATGATATCAAGCCCTAGGTTTGACAACAGAAACTGCTCCACATTAGACAAAAAGAGCTGAAATAGAAGTGAATGCATGAAGTGGGTTCCAGGTTTTGGTTGGGTTTGAATGTTCAGGTGCGTCCCCTGATGTGGAGATGGTGAAGCCATGATGGCGCCCAGCGCCTGCTGCTTTCACGTCCAAAACTGTGTCAGACTGAGCGACCTTGGGCTGACAGGTCTGGGAGTTCATCGGACCGTGTGCATGCAGCCCCGTCGGTGACTGTACGCTCATGCATGTGTGCGATATTCTGCGTTAATATGGACGAGTGCACGCATGTGTGACTGTGTGTGTATGTTTGTGTGTCAGCCGTCCATTGTCTGCGTGCGCATGTGTGTTTGCATATCTCCGAGGGCAACAGTCTATCTTGACAGTGTGTGTATCCCCATCACATCGCTGTCACGGCACTCTCTCACTCGTCCTGGTGATGGAAGGGGTCCAGAGGGAGAGAGAGAGAAAGAGAGAGAGAGAGAGTGAGTGAGGGACTGATAGATCCCATTGGACTCATCAGAAAAAAGTGCTGGGACACACACTGTTCTGCACACAGACAGGACTGAGTGGACCAGCCACTGCAAAACAAACCAAACCCAGTCAGCTTCCCTCTGATCCACAAATATCGGCTTCATTGGAAGTCTCCGCTCATTGGATTTCCTTAAAGGTAAACAGCATTCAGCTTCGATTTCTGTGGTTTTCACTGCTGACTCCAGATGATCAAATGATGGGAGCCTCTCTTTTCTCCAGAAACTGAAGCATTGCAGACTGCAGTCTGCATGTTCTGCACAAATATAATAGGTGGAATGTTAGAGCGCATTACCTCCGCCAAGGAGGTTATGTTTTTGCTGGTGTTGGTTTGTCTGTCTGTCTGTCCGTGTGCAAGATAACTAAAAAAGTTATGGACGGATTTGGATGAAAATTTCAGGAAATCCGCAACTTGAGAAACAAAACTCACTGCCTGACTGTTGATGCTGAGAATTAAGAGGACAATGGGAAATATAAGCAGAGGCTAGGGTTATACAGGTAAATACAACACCACAAAATGAATGTCAGAGCTAGAAATGCTGATGGAGATGATGATGACTGAAGGACTTTTTTTTTTTTGGGGGGGGGGGGGGGTATTGTTTATTTTGTCTTTGGTGTTATTCACCATATCATGTGTATATATCCCTTCTGGTGTTGCAGTGTTGTGAGCTACATGTTCTGTCCAATAAAACACATTTTGAACAAGAAAAGCACTCGGAGAGCGCAGACCTCCGCCAAGACAGATTTGCCTCCCGTGCATGTTTATTTGTTTGTTTGTTTGTTTGTTAGCAAGATAACTCAAAAAGTTATGGACGGATTTTCATGAATCACCAGATTTTCATCACAGATTTTGGTGATCACCCCCCCCACCCCTGATCACCACCAAAATGTTATCATTTCTTTCTTGTGCCAGTATCAACATTTCCTGAAAATTTCATGAAAATCTGTCCCTAACTTTTTGAGTTATCTTGCTAACAAACAAACAAACAAACAAACACAAAGCAAAGCAATCACAATACTTCCTGGTGGAGGTAACAATTTTAGTCATGCATTGATCTCATCTGTTATACTATTGTTTATAACTACTGTATTTTCTTTTTCTGCTACCATCAGCTACATAACATAGTTAGTAGAACGTCCTCAGTATCATGGACAAATAGTAACTTGTCAAATTTTTGTGGTGTCTTTACATCTTATTTCAACTAGATGTGACTTTTTTTCACTGAGTAAAAAATGAACACTGAATACAGTAAAATAAGAGAAAAGCGAAAAGCACAAACAAATAACAACTGACCTTGAAATTTAATGGTAGACACATGTCAGGAGAACACAAAATTATCCTGCATTAAAGAATTTATACATGTGATAAATACACTTCAGCTCTTTGTAAAGTCAATAACGTGCTTTCAAATGGCATGAAATTGTTAGACATTTATTTTGTGAAAGACATGAAAAATACAGAATTGTGACGTCCTAGTGAAGAATGTTTGAGTAAAATAGACAGTGATTCAGAAAGTTCTCATCATCATCTGTAAAGGCGTTGCTTTTTATGGCAGTTGTGCTTTATAACATAAGTAGGTAAGTGACGAACGGCAGCAGATGGTGTGTCATTTTTACATGTTTTTTGTTCTTATGCTCTTATTATTTCATGCTTTTAATTGCTTGAATGTAAGCCAGAAAAGCTTCTGTTTGAGGACATATATAGATCATAAAAACTGGACAGAGCTGTGTTATATTTTAGCTGAAAGAAGTACAAGTTTCTTAGTAATATTAGCCATTAAACTGCACCACAAAGTTAGCCTGTGCACTCATAAAATAACTGACAAGACACTGCAACTTAAAGGTCCAATATGTGTGTGGGGATATATTAGATGTAATAACACTTTATCCATTTGAATTAGCTGTATACACTCTGATTAAAAAACACAAACAGAAGGCTTGTGTATTTGTACATTTTAGTGCAGATCTCCACTGGTAATGCACATTACTTACACACTGCTTCAACACTCGTTCGACTATAGTAGTGGTTTTGCATAATCTGTCAAACATACAATCATTTACATGTTCACTATTATGAGTAGGGATGGGAATCGATAAGAATTTAATGATTCCAATTCCATTATCGATTTTGCTTATTGATCCGATTCCTTATTGATTCTCTTATCGATTGTCATTGGATGAGGGAATAAAAGAGTATGAACAGGTGAGTTTGTATTAACTGTCTTTTATATTTCCATCTGCACAGAAAATATAACATATACAGTATGTACAAATAATAATAACAGATGACGCCGGGTCGGGGGGGTACAGTGAAAGTGAAACTACAGACTCTTTACTAATTCCTCTATTTCTGCATTTCCACTACATGGAACCGGTTCGACTTTGCTCGTCTCCTGTTGTTGTGCACCTCATTTCCTTTCCCCTACCTTCAGAAGCTTGTATTTGAGGGGGTACGTCGTTTGTTGCCTGGACCAGAACTGGGCCCGGATGACGGCCTGGTGTTCACTCTGCCGCTAGATTCACAAGTGCCGCTAAGTAGAGAATCAAATACGTGACATTCCTGTAAATGAATCCCATGCTGTGGACAAATGTTTGAGGATATTGGAGGGATTCCACCCTCTAGAAGAAATGGAAGCTTTGACAGTGTTCCAGTGGACCTGGTGTGGTCCGTTTAGACCTGGTGTGGTCTGTTTAGACCTGGTGTCGTCTGTTTGGACCTGATGTCGTCTGTTTAGACCGTTTCTGCCTCAACACCATGTTGTCTACGTTCTGACCAAAACAATGCAGCCTACACGTGAGGTCATCGTGCATGCATAACAAAGTCAGAATCGATAAACAGAATCGTTAAGCAGGCAGGCAAACAATTCCAAGGAATCAAACTACTGGGTTCTCAAAAAGAACCAGTTCTCGATTCCCATCCCTAATTATGAGCAGTGATTTCAAGATCGGTTGAAACTTGACATTATGAATATGGAACCTTGCTCCACCTCCACAACAGCTGAAAAGGCATTGTGTTTATCTGAAATGAAATGAATCTTAATTGAATTAATAACCCAGGGGAACTAAACAGCTGGACAGGTTTGGTTGTTTGAGATTTTGTTTTTTCCTATTGAAAAGCCCAACATTAACTGTTGGCATCACAATCTGTTGATACTGATACTGACAAAATGTCGTATTGGCGCAAGATTAATCTCTTAATCTTCAATTGGAACTTTAATTCTAAAGCTGATGTCACAAAAGTTTGAAGAACTCAGAATCATGTCATACCATGTATTTAACAAATATCCTCTAGCTTCTTTGTCTGGTACCAAATTGTCCTCATTTGTAGGAGCTTCCAGACAGCTGTAAAACTGTGACACCATGTGCAGATCTTATTAAGATGTCCAGTTGGGATGAGAATTTAATACTTCAGCTCTCATATCTCAAATTATAGTAGTGTTAAGAACATCTGAAGCGAGGTTGTAACTGCACAGCATCAGCCCTCAAGAGAAACATGAGCGTTTCGGCCTTGCTGAGATTGGTTTCTCATCACTGCTTAGAACAGGGGTCTGAAACATGCGGCCCGGGGACCAAATGCGGCCCGCTAAAGGTTCCAATCCGGCCTGTGGGATGTTTTTGCAAAGTCAAAAATTCCACAGTCTTGAATTGAATTAAGCAAAAAAAAAAAATTTTGCTTGAATTAAGGAAAAAATGTTGAATTAAGAAAAAAAAAAAAAAAAAAATCTTCAATTAAGGAAAAAAAAAGAAAAAAATCTTGAATTAAGGCAAAAAAAAAAAAAATCTTAAATTTAGCAAAAAATCTTGAATTAAGCAAAAATATGATTTCAGACCAATATGATCTGAAAGTAAAATTTCCTACAAAAAAAACAATGACTCCAGATTTTCTTCTGTTTGATGTGAAGAAAATATTACATTATGCCTATAAATAATGACAACTTCAGTTTTTCTTTCTTTGTTTTAGTGCAAAAAATAACATTAAATTATGAAAATATTTACATTTACAAATTATCCTGTAACAATAAAATGTGAATAACCTGAACAAATATGACCAACTGAAATGTCTAAAGAAAATTCAGCCCAATTTGAACTATTTTCCTCCACTTACTCAGTGTTTAGTGTCTTTGTAGATCTGACCCATAATGCACATGGAAAAATGATAAGTTGAGGCAGAATATTGTTAAAATTGCACTTAATTTTTCTTAAGAAATTTCAGTTTTTTTCAGGTTATTCACATCTTTTCTTGTTTGGATAGCTCATAAAAGTAAGTATTTTCATAATTTAATGTTTTTTTTTTCCCTTTACCCTAAAACAAGACAAAAATTTGGAGTTGTCATTATTTATAGGTTATTCTGTTATTATTTTACTGGTCTGACCCACTGCAGTTCAAATTGGGCTGAATCTGAATGTGGAACCTGCAAGAAAATGAGTTTGAGAGCCTTGGTTTAGGACCTTATGTCTAACAAAATGGACATAAGCTGCACAGTCATTTGATAAAATCCAGACACTTGAGCTAATATGAATTCCATGTAGTGTACATTTAAGTTTATATTTCCCTAACGTGATGTTTGGCCTCGTCTGCTCAGTAGCATGCCAGCAAATGTGATCCTAGGCATGTTTTAGAGTAATGATTTACAAAATTGCACAGGGTAAACTTTGATGACTTCATTTCCTCTCCTGGTGCATTGTCACTCAGCTGTAAATGCAATCAGTTGCTTGTCCGATTCCATTCAAACTCCGCCTGTCAGTGCTGTTTAGAAAAGCAGGGCTGTGGTTAACTGAGACAGTGTGGGGAATCTTGGCTTGTTCGCTTTGTCAGCTGCTGCTTTTAATCGAACTATCTTGTGAATAGTATCCAGATTGTGCCTGCACTTCTTCATCCAAAGCTTTTATGTGTTGGCTGCTTGAGGCTCACCAGAAAAAATCTCCTTGATACTCTTGGCTTTTTTCGACCTTTGCTCAAAATGTGGAGCACAGATGGTCAGCTTTGGCTGGGAACCAGGTTTGAAAGGTTCTTGGCTTTTTTTTTCTTTTTTTTCACACTGAAGATGATCCAGAAGTTAATTAAAATGCAAGTTGGAGGAATGAAAAAAAAATGTGTGGGAACACAACACAAGGACCTTCAAGAAGATCGTCATATACTGTAAATGAATTTGACTAATCTAAGGCTTTCTTTTTGTTATAACACAGTGTTTTTCAACTTTAGGGTCGGGACCCCACGTGGGGTCGCCTGGAATTCAAAAGGGGTCGCCTGAAATTTCTAGTAATTGATAAAAAGTGTGTTGAGAGAGACAATCCCAATACATCAAAGACATGACAAACTCTGAAGCTGAAACTGCAGCACCGTGGTTCTGTTTATCTGTCAAATGTTCATTGTGGTCAGTTTCAGATGCTGCAGCTCTTTCATAATTCATAGTTTGAGTTCTTGTTTGTTCAGTATTAATTGTCCTCCTTGTAAATCACAGCTGGACTGACTGTACATATCCTGACCAAGGAAAATAAAATTCTCCCTTTGTGCAGTAATCTACACCTGGATTTACTGCCTCCGTCCATAATAATATACATTATATAGACTAAATGTCATAGTATGGCAAACTATTACAGGATCAAAAACAGATTAGTCTTAGCAAAAAAAAAAAAAAAGTCTCCGTTTTGAATGTCTGGGGTCTCCAGAAATTTGTGATGTTAAAATGGGGTCACGAGCCAAAAAAGGATGGGAACCACTGTTATAACAGTTTATTTTTTATTGGTATCATAGTGTAGTGTAGTAGCTATCATTGCATCATAGTGTTTCTGTTTTAAAAAAATCTCATGGCACGAGCACATAATTAAAGCATTGTAGAAGTAAGTGTATTTGAGATCTTTATCAGCATAGACAAGCAAGAAAATTGCTATTACATGAAGTGATTTATTACTTTCATTAATTTATGTTGATTTGCTTAATCACTCTCAGTGTGTGCCAGGCCCAGATCACATCAAGATGTTTACAGCCTCTGCACTCAGCAAAGCAAGGTGTTATAATACTGGAGTCAGATAATTACACTAGAGTGCTGGGTGTTTAATGGGGTTAAACTGGGAACAGAGAGGCTCTGCAATCAATATTTCATCAATCAGGAGTCAGCAGAGTATGCATCTTGTATTGATCCAGACAAAGCCCTGTACAGCTTAATGTTACACATTATTATGGCCTTTTGACTGTTATAAAAGGGTTGTGTGGGCATGAACACAGACCTTTCACTATATTGTGTCATTTAACCCTCTGGTATCCAGGTGCACTTTTTAGGCACACTTTGCAATTCGTGTTAAAAAACTCATTATTATTTTTCACAATTTAAATAAGGTTAGAATTCAAAAGTTGTTCATTTTTGCATGATCTTTAAAATTCTGGCCACCAACTAAAATGTGCACATTGTAAGCAAAAGAAAATTACAAGACTAGCATCTGTCTCCCAAGTGTGCCTAAAACGCACTATTTCCTCCATTATAACCACTGTTTTTGATCCGAAAGCCATTAAGGCATAAATCCTGCTTTTACTGATATCTGGGCTTCATTTGAGAGGTGAGGGTCTAAATTAATTTATTAACATAGTTAATGTTGCTGTTAATCATTGACATATGCCAGGCTGCAAAAATTAAATGATATGTAATCCAATTTTTATGTAGCATTTTGAAAAAAAACAAAACAAAACAAAACAAAACAAAACATGTTTTGTGTTTTTTGCATCAAAAAATGTAGTGACATCATGATGAAAAGAGATTGCTTAAAGGGTTAAAAAAAAATCTAAAATAAATGATTATTTGATATGTATGATTAGGGCTGACCTTGATTTACAAAAAAAATCAAATTAGAGCAGAAAAATAAATCAATATATAATATTTAATAGTTTGATTTATAGGTGTGCATTTTACGCACACTTGGTGACAGATGCTAGTATTTTTGAACATTTGACCTAGCGCCAAAAATAATAATGCAAATTAACCAATGTTGGAGTTAATCATTGACATATGCCAGGCTGCAAAAATCAAATAATATATAATCCACTTTTTATGTAGTATATTGAAAAAAATAATTTTTTTGTGTTTTTTGCATCCAAAAAAAGGTTTGTTTACATTACAAACATGGCATTTAAAGGGTTAAAAAATGTGACAATTATTGAGTATTTGGTATTTTTATTTGCAGCTCAAGTTGATGAAATATAAAAAAAATATAAAAGAATTAAAAACAAACTGTATGAAATTTTTTTTACATTATTCCACAAGTGTGCCAAAATGGCACACTTGGTGCTTAGTACGGGCCTTGCTGGACGGGATACCGGAGGGTTAACTGAACAGTTTTTTCCTTTTGTCTGTTTGTGTATTAGCTCCTCCTACCTCCTTGACTCTATTCAATAATAAATAATAATGAAAATAATTTTTATTTGGTGGCGCCTTTCAAGTCACCCAAGGTCACATTACAGAGAATATAAGCATAAAAGAATAACATCAAACATTATTAAAACAAAACATCAACCTAAAAACTGTTAACTTGTTCTTTTATTGGAAGCTCTAAGGACGAGTCTGGATTCAGATCGGTCTAAAAGTTGACAAAATTTATTCAGATCACAAACAAGGTGGACACTCAGCGCTGAGGACTCAAAGACAATGAGCCCCGAATATTAGATGAAGTGTACATTTATGGACACTGTGGGCGGGCTCACCTGTACAAATGGGTTGGTCTTTAATTTAGCGTTATCTAAAAATATCAAACAGATGTGGGGCCCAAGGTTCTAATAGTTTTAGATTTTTCATTATAGTTTAGTTTAATTTAGTTTTGACTTTTTTTTCTCTAATTCAGTTCATTTTAATTAGTTTTTAAAGCACGTTTGCTAGTTTTTATTAGTTTTCCTTATTTTCTAAATGCTTACTTTTAGTTTAGCTTTAGTTTTTTTTCCATATCTTTTCTCTTCTTCTCCGTCGTATTCAAATAAATCCCAGACAGGACTCTGCTGCTTTCTCCCAACTTTAGCCTCCATGTTTCCAGGTAGAGTGGGAACCAGAAGACGACTGGAAACCACAAGTGACGGACCATTGAATATCATATGGTGCCAGCAGCTTAAATTGCTTGAGCGAAATAAATCGATTTCATATCACTCCTACATTGACAAAGACGAAAACTAAGGGAATTTTATCCATGATTTTTATACGTTTTAGTTAGTTTTGTAAACACACAATACAGTTTCAGTTAGTTATCTTTTTTTTTGTTTTAATTATAGTTTTTATTTATTTCAGTTAACGAAAATGTTTTTGCAATTCTAATTTTCTTAGTTTTCGTTAACGATAATAACCTTGGTGGGGCCTTAACTCTAAGTACACTTATGCCAACAATAAGTTTACCCTTATCACCTATATTTGACAACACTATGTGTGTGCATGTGTGTGTTCAGACGTGGCTCTAGAAGAAGAACAGAACCTACTTAACTCTGGTGCAGACAGATGTTTCCTATCTGAACAAGCTGAACCTACTGATAACATACTGAAGCTACAACAGAGTACGACAGAAACCCTGGTCACAAAGAACTCACTATTAACATTATTGAAGTAAAACAGATTAAACAAAAGAATCTTATGTTAAAACAATAACTACTTAATACTAAAAAAACAATTCATCCAAAAATTTCAATATCTAAAGCAGGGGTGTCAAACTCATTTTAGTTCAGGGGCCACATTCAGCTAAATTTGATCTGAAGTGGGCCGGACCAGTAAAATAATAACAATTTTTTTTTTTTTCTTAACCTGCCTTTTATTTTTTACTCTGCTTTATTACTTGTTTTATACTCTCCTGTTTTACTGTTTTACTGTACGGCGTCCTTGAGTGCCAAGAAAGGCGCCTATAAATAAAATGTATTATTATTATTATTATTATTATTATTATTATTATTATTATTATTATTGTTATTATTATTATTATTATTATTATTATTATTATTATTGTATAAATAATGTCAACCTCAAACTTTTATTTATGTTTTAGAGTAAAAAAAGTAAATTTACATTATGAGAAGGTTTACATCTACAAACTATGCTTCCTATGTGAATAACATGAGCAATAAGTGTCATTTTAACAATATTTTGCCTCAGTTTATCATGTATATATATTTTTTTCATTTCATTTTATTCATTTATTTAGACAGGGACAATGCACATTACACATTAACCTTAAAAAGGAGAGATGTAGTGTGCCAGGTTCTAGCACTAGTGCTAATTTCCAGCTGTAGTCCCTGGGCAGGCTGATGTCATCATTAAAAAAACAGACATTAATAAAAACTAAAACGTTACACATGTACATTATAACTTACAGATGACGGTGGATCTACAAGTACACAAAACATTTAATAACAGATAGAATCTTGTTAAAATTGTACTTACTTCTCTTAAGACATTTCAGGTTGTTCATCTTTGTAGGTTATTCACATTTTTTGAGAAATTATACTTTGTTTTAGTGTGACTACATGAAAATATTTACATTTACAAAGAGACAAAATTATTTATATGTTATTATGATATGAAACAATAACTACTTAATACTAAAACAATTCATCCTAAAACTTCAATATGTAAAGTAAAATATATTTCAACACAATGACCAGTCAGAGTCAATATTCCAGTTTGAACACTAAGGTTTTTGAGTTTGGATTTGAATGTTGTGATGGCGTTTGGGAGGGGCTGTATTCTTGGAGGAGGTTTTAGTGTTGGATGCGGCATCGTACCGGGAGCCAGTGAAGTTGGATGAAAACTTTCATTTAATTTAATTTCATTTCATTTCATGTTTATTTCAAACCTGCTACCCCAGTTAAACACTTAACAAACGACAACTGGACAGACTGATACACACAGGGTTTGAAAAGGGGATGGAAGAAGCAGTACTTTTAAAGTTCCAACCCCTCACACCACACAAGGCATCACAACATTTCACTACACCAATACAAAACAGTACAATACAGAACAAAACAGAACAATACAGAAAAGTCCAGAACAAAACAGAACAAAACAAAACAGAACAATACAGCACATTATAGAACAAAACAGAAAAGTACAGAACAAAACAGAACAAAACAAAACAGAACAATACAGAACATTATAGAACAATACAGAACATTATAAAACAAAACAGAACAGTACAGAATATTACAGAACAAAACAAAACAGAACATTATAGAAGAAAACAGAACATTACAGAACAAAAAAGAACAGTACAGAACAGTACAGAACAAAACTGAACTAAACAGAACAATACAGAGCATTGCGGAACAAAACAAAACAGAACAGTACAGAACATTACAGAACAAAACAGAACATTACAGAACATTACAGAACGTTACAAATCGGGGTGATGTGGTCAGACAGTCTGGTGCAGGTGATGATCCAGGTGGACAGGTAGTGCATAATTTGCAGTTTGTTGATGAGTTTGGTGGGGAGTTCAATGAGGAGGGCATTGCAGGAGTCCATGCGAGAACTGACAAATGAATGAACCCAGATTTCGGTGCTGGATCAGGACAGTGATGGGCGGAGTCTGGGGAGGTGGACGAAGGCAGTCTGGGTGATGTTTTAAAGGTGAGGTACAAATCAGAGGGTATTGTCCGGTGTGACGCCGAGGCTCTTGACTTGGGGGGAGAAGGGGAAAGGGAATCCGTTGATGATGATGGGTGGAGCTGAGGTGTGTCATTATTTGGTGAGGGTGGATTTGGAGCTGATGAGCAGGGCCTCGGATTTATTGCCGTTTAGCTTCAGGAAGTTCCTGCTCATCCGGTCTTCCAGGCAGGTGATGAGGGAAGTGGGAGAGATGGCAGTGGTGGGTTTGGAGATGTAGACCTGTGTGTCATCGGCGTAGCAGTGAAAGTGGATCCCTTTTCATCCGTGTTTGACAGTGTTTCAGCTGCTACGATACTGTTCTTTATGTATGTACTGAAACAAACCCATGGTACTTTTATCTAGGCCTACTGTGTCAGTTGCAAGGTACAGGTGTAAGTACAAAAGTAAATGTAAGGGGAAATGCCATTAGGACAAAAACTTGGGCAGCGCCACAAGGGCCTATCGTGCATTACCCCAGTATTTGTACTTCATTACTTGACACCTCTGGTAACACAGAGGCAAACCTTGAAAACAACACATTCAGAGATCACAGAAGTTCACCTTCTTCTTGTGAAAACACAAAAAGAAATAAATAACTCAACTCCACTTGATCAGGCTTTAATTAAAAGTCAGACTATAGAGCAAGTGCAATCATATAAATACCTTGGGACTATAATCGATGAAAAACTGAGTGTTAACGAAAACTGCAGATCTGTGTGTAAACAGGGCCATCAGCGCCTCCACTGCCTTAGAAAACTGGCACACTTCCACACTGACCGAACCATTTTAACTTTGTTTTATCGTTCCTTTTATTGAGTCTGTTTTCTCTTTTTGCCTGGTGGCGTGGTTAGGTCAGACCTCAGCTGCAGAGAGAAACTCACTGAATCAAATAGTCAGATGGTCCACTTGCCTGATTGGTGAGTCCCAGTCTTGTCCTTCCTCTCTGTACACTAAACAGGTCCAGAGGATGGTTTCATCAGTTCTTAATAATGACTCCCATCCTTTATGGGGTGAATTCCAGCTCCTTTCCTCTGGACGGAGGCTTTTAGTCCCAAGGTTCAGGACACAGCGTTTATAAAAACAGCTTTGTTCCTGTCGCCATCACTGAGCTCAAGAAGAAATAGTGACATTGCACTTTATTTACTTATTTTAGTTATTTATGCTCTTTCTTTGCTCTATTTATTATTATTGTGACTTCAAATTTTTTAATTTTTATGTTCTTATCCTGGTTTTTATCCCAGACTGTTTTTATCTTCTGGGTTTTTATTGTGTTTGATTGCATCTTGTTCTTATTTATTTGATCTTATTTATTTATTTTATTCTTTTACTTATCCATGCTGCTATTACTGATGAATGGTGGAACACTGCACACTTTTTGTCCTGTCTTTTTGTCCGGTCTGGACGCTCGATCAAGTATCTGCCTAACATGTTCAATATATGTCTTGCTGTAATGCCAAAAACAATCGCCTCGACTGCAAAACAAATCTACCCACGGGTACAAATAAAGTAACCTTGAACCTTGAACCTTGAACAGGTCTGACAGGAAAAAGGAATGTGCCGTAGGGGTAAAAACAAATTATAAGTTACCTTGTCCAAAGCTGAGGTCAAGGAAGGACATTAAATAGGAAAATCCAGAAATGTAATGAAGATATGTTCTCAGTTGTGGATGAGTGTATTCCTCTGTGCTGCTCACTCCCATCTTGGTGTGATCTGGTCTATCATGTCTTCAGTTCTACCTCATACTCCTGCTGTCGACTTCACCACTTTGATCTCATTAACTGCTATCTTTGGGAGCACATTTAAATCACTTTAAAGCAGGATCAGGCTCATGTAACTACTGTTTTATGCCGTGTTTCCACTACGTGGAACCGACTCGACTCAGCTCGGCTCGACTCCACTCTGGTACCAGGTCCTATTCCTGGAGACCGTTTCCATTACAAGATACTACTGACTTTACAGTACCTGGTTGTCATAGCGATGTGGCGCGTTACTTCGTCTGCTTAGAGTTGCTGATAAACTCACTCGTTGTGTGTTGTCTCGTCAAGCTCATGCTGAATTTTTATGTCTGAATGTCCTTGACAAACCATGGTGTAGTTTTACAGACTGTCATCATGTGGATTTAACCTACTGCTATTTTTACTGGAAACTTCCGCATCTGTTTTTTGTAAAACAGCAGATCACAGAGACCACTCTTGGACCAAGCAGTGGTCTGCAGTGTTTACACGTCACCTTTTAGTATCTGGTCCCCAGTCCTAGAACCTCGGCGGAGGTGATACCAAAAAATTAGTACCAGGTACCAGATTCCAGGTCCTTTTTTGTAATGGAGATGCAAAAAGGCCGAGTCAAGTCGAGTCGAGTCGATACCACATGTGGAAACACAACATGAGACCACTTAAAACAGTCTGACATTGGAACCACATCTTTAATCTTAAAGCAAAGACCTTCAAAAATCCAGACTCTTTGTTAAATCTTAAGCCTGTGTGTGGAACTGAAGTGCAACTTTTGTTCTACTTTCCAAACCCAAGCCCACATGGCAAGTGATTATAAACTGTAAACACAAAGAGAGTCAAGTCTCAAGTCTGTTACTTTAATGATGAGGAAAGTTGTACTGATCAGTTGTACTCTGCGATCAGTAGAGAAGAAAATTTGTATCAGTTTTAGCACTTGTTTAATAAAAGGTCTGAATAGATTTGTGGCACTCCAGTTTTCAGAAAAAAAAAATGAATTTGCCATCTTCTGGAATAGTTATAAAACCTACGTATAATCCAATATATGATCTCCTGTGTCATCTTTTGCTTGGAGTGGTAGGATTGGACTGGTGGAGGATTCAATCAGCCTTTATGTAAGATAAGATACTTAGAATCCTGATGGCTGTACAGTGTGACAATGCTCCTCAATGTGTCATTATGATTTTGTCCTTTCGAAAGTAATACTGGGTAGAAACGATACTAAAGGCAATTTACAGGTTTACCTGGTGTTGTGATATCTGTTCCAAGCAGTGTAATTGGTTAAAGCAGTGTTTTTCAACTTTCAACAGGTCTTGACCTGACTAAAGTTCATTACCATAACTGACTTGAGTGGGCAAATGCTCACATTCGATGATGTCTGGCACTTTGGAGAGGCATTCTCTTCACAGCTGAATACTGGTTTTCACTGTACAGGGCATGTACAGCGTTGTGTGGGTGAACGGTTTGCTGATGTCAGCGTTGTGAATCCAATGGCCCATGGTGGCAGTGGGGTTATGGTATGGGCAGGCGTATGTTATGGACGACGAACACAGGTGTATTATGTCGATAGCATTTTGAATACACAGAGATACGATGATGAGGTCCTGAGGCCCATTGTTGTGCCATTCATCCACGACCATCACCTCATGTTGCAGCATGATAATGTACGGCCCCATGTTGCAAGGATCCTGACACAACTCCTGGAAGCTGAAAACATCCCAGTTGTTGCATTGCCAGCATACTCACCAGACATGTAACCCACTGAGCATGTTTGGGATTCTCTGGATTGGCGTATACGACAGCATGTTCCAGTTCCTGCCAATATCCAACAACTTTGCACAGCTATTGAAGAGGAGTGGACCAACATTCCACAGGCCACAATAAACAACCTGATCAACTCTATAGGAAGGAGATGTGTTGCACTGCATGAGGCAAATGGTCACAGCAGATACTGACTGGTGTTCTGACCCCCCTGGACCCCCCCCCCCCCCCCCCCCCCAATACAGTAACATAATGTGCTGCACACTTTACTCCCCCTCGGCCAAATATATTGTAAGATTCTGTTCAAAGTTACTGCCCTCTAATTTAGATCAGACTGTCTTTGTGTAAAACTTATTACATACATATTTACATTTGAAAGTATTCAGATATCATAATTGCACAAGGACATTTGACCTGGAAAAAGTAGGTCAAGGTCAGCTATTTTCAATAGGCTTCTGCTCCATGCCAAGATGCATCCACAGTATAAATTTGATATGATAGATATGCCACACCTGTGAGGTGGATGGATTCTCTCAGCAAAGAAGAAGTGCTCACTGACACAGATTTAGACAGATTTGTGAACAATATTTGAGAGAAATAGGCCTTTTGTGTTCATAGAAAAAATCTTACATTTTTGAGTTCAGCTCATAAAATATGGAAGAAAAAACAAAAGTCTTGCATTAATATTTTTGTTCAGTGTATATTACTCTTATAGCCAAGTTATTATAGCCAAAGGTATAATAAACAGCTAAGCAGCTGCAAGTTTGCTTGTCATGAAGTGCAACTTGAAGTTATAAACCCCTAGTTCCATATGGTGTGTGATTATATAAATACAAATGTACTATATGTGAATATTCTTGTACCCTTCTTATTCACAGACACTGTACTCTTCTACAGTACTCCTCTGTGTAGCTGAAATGCTTGTTTTGGACACTTTACTGTCTAAACCAGACTTAGAGAGACTTATCCATGCATTTATCTGTAGCAGGTTAGACTACTGGAACAGCCCTCTTACTGGACTCTCTAAATAAGTTGTCAGACAGCTGCAGTACATCCGGAACGCTGCTGCTCGAGTCCTGACTAGAACCAGGAAGGACCACCATATTAGTCCTGCGCTCAGATCTGTGCACTGGCTTCCTGTGGTTTAGAGAATAGACTTTAAAACAGCTCTGCTCGTTTATAAGTCTGTCCATGGTCTAGCACCAAAGTGCATCTGTGACATGTTGGTCCCATATGAACCATCTCGTACCCTGAGAACCTCATGGACTGGTCTTCTGCTGGTGCCCAGAGTCAGGACTAAACAGGGTGGAGCTGTGTTTCAGTTCTATGCAGCTAAACTCTGGAACAGTCTTCCTGATGACGTCAGACAGACCTCTACTGTGACAATGTTTAAGTCCAGGCTGAAAACAACTGTTCAACTGTGCATAGAACAACTGAAAGGGTTCTATCTGCACTCTTCCCTTTTACTTTATTTTAATTGATTATTATTTATGTTTTATTGATCATGTTTTAACTGTAATTGTGTGTTTTTAACCTGTCTCTTCTCCATTTTTGTAAAGCACTGTGAATTGCCCTGTGTATGAATTGTGCTATACTAATAAATCTGCCTTGCCTACCTTTCCTTTCCAAACACATCAGCTGCCAAAGCCTCTTTGCACAGCCCGACCCTGGATGAGCCGCTGTTCTGTGTGTGTTTCTCTTTAAATGAGAGAGCTGTCTGTTGTTTGAGTGGCACTTCACTTGGCTTCTGAAACATATTTGTGAGTGAAGTGACAAAGAACGTGAGTTTAAGTACATACTCCTGTAGGTGCTAAAGCTCCACATTGTGACCCCTGACAGGCTGTTAATCACGTTTCGTAACAATCTCATCTACTCAGGCCTGGGAGACAGAACAGCTCAAGGAGTTGCTCTGTCATTCACTAACAACCACTTGAACTGCACTGCCGAGGAGACCCAGGTACTCCCCAAATCCCAGTTAATGGGAGAAAGGCTTGAAGAGGTTGTTCTTGACTCTGGGTGTGACAGCTTAACTGTAATTTAGGTGAAGGCCCTCTGGCAACAGTCTTCTCTTGTTGACAGCTCTGTGCTTATGATTCGACTGAAAGCCTTCTTTTGCATATTAATTTGTATTGTGAACATATGTCTGCTGTGAGGATGTGTTCAGGCATTACAGATACTTGTGTAGACAATGACACGATGTATGTCAACTGAATAGGCTGACAGTGGATTTAAAGACTGATACAATAGACCGCTACCACTGACGGCATCAAAACCAGAAGTAAACAGATATGCCACCATATTAGAAGACAAGAGTGGAAGGCAAGAGAGTGACAGAGTGTGTGTTTAACAGCTGCTTTATCAGTGATGTCGGCCTGATCACAGTCAAGGTGAACAAGTACATTTGCATCAGTTATTAATCAGTATTTCAAAAAGATCCCCCCAAAACCATTCCCAAAATGTTTCTTTGGCCATCTTATTACTAGATCTTGCAATCCTCCAAATTTGAAGAAAATCAGATAAAAACTGATAAAATGGTGACCCAAGGAGTGTGAAAACATGCACACAATTTTATTGTTATAAGAGAGCAAAATTATTGGACATAATGTTTTGTAACACAATAAATAATTACTACTCAACTCCTGTGTCTTTTTTATTACAAAATACACACATCACATTGCTTTTCATTGACTGATCATTTTTGTTGAACAGCTGTTTGATTATCAATTCTTATTTTCAGTATTAAGACAATCAACCATTTTGTTGTGAAAACCCTTCTTTTACAGCCCTTTAATTGTAATAATAGAATGGGAACCTGTTATTTCAGTATTATTAGGACTAAATATGCACAACTAGACAGATTTTGGTCTGCTCCCTGGCAGCAGAAAATTTGGTAACAATGTGGCAAACGGATGTTTACGTCGAACTGCATGTTTTCAATGGTGCGTTGTTCACCAAAATTCATGTAGTGTCCGTACACCAATATACTTCCATCAATAATATGGCGTATATGCCTTATAGATATATTGTTCTAACTTGTTCACAAATGTTTATTTCCTCCTGTACCAGGAAGACTTAGTTACAGATCTAACAGAGATGCGACCATGTGGTAAGCCAGATTTCCATTCCAATCTTGTAGAGTCCGTACACCAAGTAGTGTCCGGACACCATATTCAAAATATGTGGGTGTAATTTTATTGTTTCTGTCAATATATGGAATTTTTTAGCACGCATGCTTTGGACACGACATCTATGCAATAAACAATGCATGATTATCCTGAGTGCTGAAACATTTGTATATCTTTGTAGGCATTAAATATGGAGGCTATTAGGCTGTAGTGTCCGTACACCCAGTAATTTCTGATTTGACAGGGGTACAAGCCTGTGAAATTTTTAGTAGACACCATAATACAAAAATATTTTGGACTTCAAAAGAGAAATATCAGGCAAATAAAATGGCCTTTCTGATTTTTTGATTGAGCATTTTTTTTTTTTTAATCTATATGTGCAGCCTTTCTGGTACCCTGGATTGTGATCAGGCTGAACAGATATTTTTAACGGGTTATTAGTGACAGTTTATCATTTTTATTTGGTAGACTATTGTCAAAGTCTGAACCCTGCTGAAAGGCAATGGCATGCTGAGAAACTGGTTATGATTGATGGGTTTGACCCTTACAAAGACACTGGTGTTGAGTGGGAGCAGGATTTCATCTGCTTTTTGCTATGTTGTCCTGTTGGCCTCATCGAACCTGGACCTTCAGCGTGCACTGTGGTGGTTTGCAGCCGAGTGTGAAGTGAGTGGGATGAGGATCAGCACCTCCAAATCCGAAGCCATGGCTCTCGACTGGAAAAAGGTGGTCTGCCCTCCTCGGGTCAGTGGGAGTCCTTGCCTCAAGTAGAGGAGTTTAAGTATCTCCGGGTCTTGTTCATGAATGAGGGAAGGATGGAGCGTGAGATTGACAGACGGATTGGTGCAGCGTCTGCAGTGATGCGAACATTGTATCAGTCTGTTGTGATTTTACCAGTCAGTCTATGTTCCTCCCCTCACCTATGGTCATGAGCTTCGGGTCATGACCGAAAGGACAAGACCCCGGATACAAGCGGTTGAAATGAGTTTCCTCCGTAGGGTGGGTGGGCTTAGGGATAGGGGGAGGAGCTCAGTCACCAGGGAGGAGCTCGGAGTAGAGCCGCTGCTCCTCCACATCCAGAGGAACCAGCTGAGGTGGATCAGACATCTGGGTCTGATCCACCTGGACGCCACCCTGGGGAGGTGTTCCAGGCACACTGTAAAAAAAAAAAAAAAAAAAAAAAAAAATGGTATTAGTCCGCCAGCAGGGGTGCAGAAAAAATTTTGAAAATAACAGAAAACAACCATCTCATAAAAATACAGTAATTTTCCATAAATAAATGCAGTTTTTTGCCCTAACTTTACATGAGATTTTGCTTTTTTTTTTTTTTTTTTTTTTTTACTTTTTAATGTTTAATAAAGAATATTTTTATGTATTAAAATAATCAAATTACATATATAAGTATAAATCATTTTCAGTGAGAGTAAGTTGTACAATCCACTGATAAAAACTGTATTTTAACAGTTTATCAGTGTTTATGCATGTTATACATTCACAAAAACACATTTATTCAACATTTTTGTAGTGAAACCTCCTGTAATTACACAAGATATATGTCAATTAACAAACAAGTCTTGTTAAACTTACAGAAGAAATACTTATTTTACGGTTAATTGTCAGTAATTTTATCTTGTGGGTTTTTTTTTTTTTTTTTTTTGCAGTATTAAACTTTAAATGAACAGTTTAATCTCATAAATAGAAAAGAAATATTTGTGAAATTACGATACATTTGCAAATATCTTTTAACTGTATTTTTCTGAGAAAAAAATAAATTCTTTTAAAAAAATGGACATTTTTTGGTTATTCAGTTACAGTTTTTTTGTGTTATTTTACATTTGACATGTAAAATCACAGTCTATTTTAGTCATTTCATTGATATTTTCCTATATCTTAAAAATACTGTAAAATAAACACTGAACATTCTGTTAAATTACAGATTTTTTTACAGTGTATGTCCCACCGGAAGGAGACCTCAGGGAAGACCTAGGACACGCTGGAGAGACTACGTCTGTGGGCTGGCCTGGAAACACCATGGGGTCCCACCGGAAGAGCTGGAGGAGGAGTCTGAGGAGAGGGACGTCTGGGCATCCCTGCTTAGTCTGTTGCCTCTGTGACCCAGCCCTGGATAAGCAGAAGACAATGGATGGATGGATATTTTTATACATTTTTTATATATTTATATTTTACATTTTTTGTAGTTGTTGTTTCAGCTGGTTCTGGAATAAAGGACAAGTTTGTTATTTTTACATATTTCACATTTTTACTATTTGTTCTGCTGATTCAAATACTCATTTAATCAAATCAAATAGAAGAAAAATAGTCAATAGATTTAATCAAAAACAGCTCTTATTCTAACACACCTGAACTGAATATCACATGACCTTTAAGTACACTGAGCTTGTGCATCTCAGTGTAAAAAGGAAGCAGGTGGGTTGTTGTTTTCTGAGTTCCAGAGCACCTTGTACACAACAGTAAACTGTACACAACAATGTTGAAAAGATAAACAAGAGATTTCCAATGGGAAAGTACTATCTTCAAAAGAAGATAATTAAAAGTACAATGAGTCAAGCAAGAATACGTACTGACTGATGAGAGCTAATCAGACAGTGAATACAGCTGTCTAAATCATGTTTTCTGAGTTTTTTTTCTTCCCCCTAAAACAGAGACAGTGGCATTTCCAAAGGTTGCCCAGATTAAAATGCTGGAATTGAGATGACTCTGTTGAGTTGTAGACAATTTACTAAAATTACATGAAACCTTCAGTAAATTGCATTTTTGGATTAAAATATCTATAACCAGCCAAATCTATGTGAAATATTTTGTTGACTTGTAAACTAACATTGTGTTACACTCTTTATTACTGTACAGCAGTACTTTACTGCATGGGCATTTTTAGCCCATTTTTGGTTTTGACTGATTCCTAGCACCCCTAAGATATTTCAAGGTTGCTGAAATTTTTCTTTTTTCTTGTTTACTATATGGCTATTCTTAACATGCTATGTGTTTTTAATATGGACTCAATACCTGTAGGGTGAAGCCAAACGTGGGAGCGGGTGTGTGAATGCTGCCTTCACCAATCAAGGCTGCACAAGTCAATAAGGCTAACCATTAGCAATCACAATATGAAGGTGCAACAGCACAAGGAATACCTGGGAGAGGGGGCACGAACGCTGCCTTCACCAGAGAAAAAACATGAACTGATTAACCCTTTCATGCTTGAATTGTGAGAACCTTAGTCAAGATTTATTTTTTGAGTATTTTTATTCCTCCTTAGCCATGAAAAAACAATGCAATGTTTTTTTTTTCCTATGGAGTTACAAAAATATCCATGCATTTAATTTTTGAAGTAAAGAAACGTGTTTAAAACCCAATATCAGAAAGTGATATGAAAACCATGAAATAAAAACATTTTTAATGCTGCTAATCTGACGTCTTCTCACATTTTAACATATTCTAATGCTAGTAATTACTCACTTCATGGAGATAACATACAAGAAAAACCTTTTTGTCTAACAAATAACAATTGATTTACACTCAAACATGTCACTGCAGATCAGGTTTATCAAGAACAGCACAGTTACAGTAATGGTATGAATGTCAGTGTATGGGATGATGCAGAAGTGTCCACTGTGTTGGCTGATATGGAACTAAAACAACAAAACCCATTAATATACAAGAGAACGGCTGTAGAATAACTGTCCACTGTAGTGACCTATGCATGAAAGGGTTAAAGTAAACAGCGTTAGCTAAGTGAAAAAAAGGCTAACAATGTTAGCAAAAACTCTGGCTCTCTGGGTGTAACAGTAACTTGATGAAACGACATTAAAGTTACAAACTTCTTTGGCTGAAGTGAGGAACTTACTGTGGAAAAGGACAGGCACCATTTTGAAATTTTGAAATCCAGTTCTGAGAATACGCCCTTTGTTTTCATCCATAGACTCTAAAAAAGAAGTGGATGGAACTTGTCATGACCCACTGCTGTTGCCATGACGATATTTGGACAAAAGGGGCAGGGCTGCAGGAGTGTCAGAGGTGAGCTAATGTTAGCCACCAGCTTACAAACAGATTCAACATTTACTTAACAAAGTCATTTTACAGTGTTGTTACTCTAACTTATTAACCACAACTATATTTGAGCTGTCTGTCTTGAAGAATATATGATTAGTTCAATAAAATGAAGCTCTACAGGCAAGAGAGCTGTCAATCACACCTGTCAATCAAACCTGGACGCAGTAACACATTGAAGCTTGCTTTTGCCCTAAAATCTTATTAAAGGAGTAACACTAGATGAAGATGAACCCAATCACTTCTCCCTTGCACTACCCCGTCATTCAAATGCACTCAACTTTGGCTTAAAAAAAACCCCAAAACTGTCAAAACGGCACAAAAAAACCCAAAACTGTCAACACACTCTAGATTTAAATCCACACACCATCATGACACCATGGTTTCTAGGTGGATGTCTTCCATGCAGACTGTGATTATAAACAGAACTCTAGGTCAGGGCTCTCAAACTCATTTTCTTTCAGGTTCCACATTCAGCCAGATTTGATCTGCAGTGGGTCGGACCAATAAAATAATTTTATAATAATCTAAATAATGACAGCTCCAAATTTTTGTCTTTGTTTTAATGCAAAAAAACCCCGCCATTTAATTATGAAAATACTTACTTTTATAAACTATCCAAACAAAAACAATGTGAATAACCTGAAAAAACTGAAATTTCTTAAGAAAAATAAGTGCAGTTTTAACAATATTCTGCCTCAGCTTATCATTTCTACATGTGCATTATGGGTCAGATCTACAAAGACACTGTTGTTCGTCCATCAGTCTCGATGATGACCTTGACTTCAATTTTTGTGGGTCCTGGAGTGCCTTCTCAGCCCTATTTTTGCCCTGAAGTATCTGCCACAAAGACACTAAACCAGTGTTTTTCAACCTTGGGGTCATGACCCCACATAGGGTGGCCTGGAATTCAAATGGGGGTTGCCTGAAGTTTCTAGTAAAAAAAACCCCCAACAACTTACTAATAAAAATATGTTGAGTTGTCTAGGGTCACCAGAAATTTGTGATGTTAAAATGGGGTCACAAGCCAAAAAAAAAGGTTAGGAACCACTGCACTAAACACTGAGGAACAGGCAGAAAAGAGTTCAAATTGTGCTGAATTTTCTTTAGACATTTCAGGTTGTTCATATTTGTTCAGGTTATTCACATTTTATTGTTTCAGGATAGTTTGTAAATGTAAGTATTTTCATAATTTAATGATATTTTTTGCACAGAAACAAAGACAAAAATTTGAAGTTGTCATTATTTATAAGCATAGTGTAATATTTTTTTCACATCAAACCCAGAAGAAAATCTGCAGTCATTCTTTTTTGTCGGTTCTTCTGCTGTTATTATTTGACTGTAGATCATATTGGTCTGTATGTGGAACCGCAACTAAAATGAGTTCCAAAGCCTTGACTGGAATTTTTGCACTTTGCAAATTCATCCCACGGGCCGGATTGGAACCTTTGGGGGGACGCATTTGGGCCCCAGGCTGCATGTTTGACACCCCTGGTCTAGGTACTGTTTCTGCACAATTCCCTTTAGTTATATCTAATTTATTTTAACCCTTTCATGCATAATACTGGTCACTACAGTGGACAGTTATTCTGCAGCTGTTCTCTTGTGTATTCATGGTTTTGTTGTTTTAGTTTCATATCAGCCAACACAGTGGACGCTAATGCATCATCTCAAACACTGCAATTCATACCATTACTGTAACTTTCCTGTTCTTGATAAACCTGATCTGCACTAACATATTTTAGTGTAAACAGTTGCTAATTGTTATTAGACTGAAATAACAGGTTTTTTTTGTTAAAACAAAAGGTGTTTTTTTTTTTTTTTTGCATATTATCTGAGTGAGTAATAACTAGTATTATAGTATGTTAAAATGTGAGAAAACATCAGATTAGCAGCAATCAAAATGTTTTTATTTCATAGTTTTCACACAGTATATCAGTAAATGTATGTTTCTTTGCTTCAGAAATGTAATTTTTAATCTGTTATGTTCTTTGTACATGCAGCCTGTCCTGCTACACATTATGTTTGTGTGCTCCTTCTGGGCCAGGTCGTTATTGTAAATCAGTTCTCAACTAATTTACCTGGTTAAATAAAGGTTAAATTAAATAATAATAATAATAATAATAATAATAAAACACATGGTGTCCAGTTGAGTGGACTTTTTTGTAACTCCATAAAAAATATGTTCATAAAAAATATTCAATCACATTGTTTTTTGTCATGCCTAAAGAGGAATAAAAACACTAAAGGAAAAAAAAATCTAGATTAAGGTTGCTATAATCCATGCATGAAAGGGTTAAACTGAACTGTTGTTCTTCCTGCAATAACAATAGTGATTCTGTTTAGAGGAGAACAATGTAAACGCCTCATTGCATCATATCTAGCAAAGCATCCCTGACTTCAGATGAACCTAGATGGACTATTAGCATCACGCTGAGGCATAAAGAGGGAAGGGAGGCCATGAGGTGCATTAACAGGAGACACACTTTATCTGGCACCATTCGTGCTCCTTATTAACATAATGTTAGCTTTGAAAAGACTAGACCTAAGTGCATTTTTCTGCATGAATAATGCAGGTAAGAGAGATGTGGTCTTCCACGTTTCTTTTCCTCCTGTCGTGCAGCCCTCTCTCGTCTCTCTCTCTAAAGTCGACATCCCTAAAAGCCTTTCCTGGGAGAGTGCAGTGAGGTGGACAGCAAAGCAGAACAAAAGGTTATTTTGTTGAAACAGGCAGAGTGGTGACAAATTATGAACAAGTCATTACACTGAGGTGGCGCTTTGTACGGCAGCGAAACCCAATCAAACACAGACACATGGATCTCTGGGGGAATGTTGGAAGGTGCTAATAGCTCTCTGTCAATGACAACAAGAATTACATTAAATTTCCCCGGAGACTAAAATCTCATTAATACTTTAGTGTATTTTATGTTTTAGGAAAATTTCGATGTTATTTCTTGGATACACTTCACAGCTTTAGAAGAAAAGAAGAAAAAAAGAAGTGCCCACTGATGGTTTGTTTTGTTTTACTGTTCCAAATAAATTACATTCTTTACAGGATATCGATTGACTAATTGATTGATTGACTGATTGATGTATTTATTTCAAATATGATTGTCAAAACAGAAGAAAATAATTAAACAAAACACTTAAACATAACACATATAATACATATTCAAAAAGGAGTGAGAAGAAGTAGAACTTATAAACTCCCACCCCTTCTCCTAATTATTATTAATTATATAAGGAGAAGGGGTGGGAGTTTATAAGTTCTACTTCTTCTCACTCCTTTACGAACATTGGTTACATGTCTTATGTTTAAGTGTATTTTTACCTCCACCAAGGAGGTTATGTTTTTGCTGGCGTTGGTTTGTGTGTTTGTCTGTCTGTCTGTGTGCAGGATAACTCAAAAAGTTATGGACGGATTTGGATGAAAATTTCAGGAAATGTTGATACTGGCACAAGGAACAAATGATTAAATTTTTAGTGGTGATCGGGGGAGTGGGGGGCACTGATCTGCCTTGGCGGAGGTCTGCGCTCTACGACTGCTTTTCTAGATGACTAGGCAAGGCAGATCAGTGCCCCCCACCCCCAATCACCACCAAAATGTAATCATTTGTTCTTTGTGCCAGTATCGACATTTCCTGAAATTTTCATCCAAATCCGGGGCACTGATCTGCCTTGGCGGAGGTCTGCGCTCTCCGAGTGCTTCTAGTTTATTTATTTTCTTCTGTTTTTACCTTCATATTCGAAATAAATACATCAATCAGTCAATTGATATATGTGCAGTAACTTTGAATACATTTTTTAATGGTGTTAAGAATCTCTGTTGAAGGAAAGGACACTGGTATGCACTGATTTTGTGTCATACATCATTTTCATATTATTACTATTTTCCTTGGAGATCAGCGCCTGTGGTGGATGAATATCATTGTGTCCTATCTGTGAACCCAGGGAGGTGTCAGCTGTTCTTTCACTGTCTCTGTCACTGTCTGAAGGACAGCTCAGCCGTCCTGTGGGTGGACCAAACCTATTTCCACCACTTGTATCCGTCATCTTATTTTTTCAGTCAATACCCACTATTTGTTTGGGATATTTACCAGATGGAGCAGATCACATACCTGCTCAGGCTTCAGAAAACCATATTTACTAAAAGATGGGAACCTATGTTACCTTTGCTGCTGCAATAATATTTATTGGTGATGCAATACTCCATGTTGTTTATCAAAGTGTTGTCATTCTGCCTCTGATGAAGATTTATATCTACAGCCTTTTTTTTTTCTTCTGGAAGTGAACATTGTTTGTTTGCTATGATTGTTATTGTTTTCTGTAATTTTCATCCTGTGTTGCTTGTGGAGGTTTGTGAGAATACAGCTGCAGCTGTGTAGGGGAAAAAGAAACTAATTGAACTGTACTTGAATGTACACATTATATTGTACTGAAAAAAGAGAAAATCTAATAAAAACTAAGTTAAAAAAAACAAAAAAAAAACAAACACTATTTGTGACCATAGATGAGGGTGGGAGACTACAGAAGATCAAATGGTAAACTGAGGTTTTTTCCCTTTCAGTTCAGCTACTGCTTCACCACAGCAGACTGTCAGAGCATCCACATCACTACTGACGCTGCATCCATCCACTCGTCCATTTCACACTCCATCCTTCCCTCACTCATGTACAAGACCTCAAGATACCAGTGTTTCCGAATCCTCAGTAAGGAAAGTATTATTGTACTAATAAATTTTAATGTTTGTTTTTAAAGCTTTAAATGGTCTAGCTCACAGGTGTCAAACATGCGGTCCTGAGGCCAAATCTGGCCCCCCTGCCAAAGGTTCCATTCTGGCCCTGCAGGATGAAAGTGCAAAAATGAACCTGAACAGTCCAGGTTGTCCAAATCCTTTTGGTTCAGGTTCCACATACAGACCAATGTGATCTACAGTAAAAAATAACAACACAATAAACATTTACCATTTTCCATAAACATTTGGTAACAGGCAGAATATTGTTAAAATTTTGGAGTTTGGAACTAAAATTTGAACAATTTCCACAATATTCCATCTCTTATTATGAACACAACTCCAGATCACAGTGGATCCATAAATGCACAAAACATTTAGTAACAGGCAGAATATTTTTCAAACTGCACATTTGGGGTTGTTCATCTTTGTTTTCATTTATGTATTTATTTGCATTTTATTGTGAAAGAATAGTTTTGTAAATGGAAATATTTTCACAGTGTAATGTTATTTTTCTCACTTCAATTTTTTCCACATAATTTTTCCCAAAGAAAATTTCTCTTTGTCATTATTTATGGGTTTATTGTGTTGTTATTTTGACTGTAGATCACATTGGTCTGTATGTGGAACCTGAACCAAAAGGATTTGGACAACCTGGACTGTTCAGGTTCATTTTTGCACTTTCATCCTGCAGGGCCGGAATGGAACCTTTGGCGGGGGGGCCAGATATGGCCCCCGGGACACATGTTTGACACCTGTGTTCTAAAGTATGGTCATGGAGCTCAACCCTTTCATGCATAAAATATGAGAACCTTAATCAAGATTTTTTTTCCTGAGTGTGTTCATCCTCTTTAGGCATGAAAAAAACAATGTGATTTTTTTTTTTTTTTTTTTTTTTTTTTTTACCTATTTTTCGTGGAGTTACAAAAATGTCCACTCAGCTGGACACCATGCGTTTAATTTTTGAAGCAAAGAAACATACATTTACTGACATACTGTGTGAAAACTATGAAATAAAAACATTTTTAACCTCCTGAGACCCAGCAATGCATTTCTGTCCTCTGTAGGTGACAAAAGTTTGACAGTTTTACATAAAAAAGGCTGTCCATTGTAAAGGACATTCCATTAAAAAATTAATAACTAAATAAAAATTATTTAAAAAATGTTAAAAAAAAAAAAGTTGCATTATGTGGTTTTCAATCAAGACAACTGTTCAATGGAAAAAAGCTAAAAATTGTCATTTTCCTGGGTCTCAGGAGGTTAATGCTGCTAATCTGATGTTTTCTCACATTTTAACATACGATATTACTAGTTATTACTCACGCAGATAATATGCAAAAAATAAAAAATAAAAAAAACTCTGTTAACCCTTTCATGCATGAATTGTGAGAACCTTAGTCAAGATTTTTTGTCTTCAGTGTTTTTATTACTCCTTAGGCATGAAAAAAACAATGCAATCGAGTTTTTTTTTTCCTATGGAGTTACAAAAATATCCATGCATTTAATTTTTGAAGTAAAGAAACATATGTTTAAAACCCAATATCAGAAAGTGATATGAAAACAATGAAATAAAAACATTTTTAATGCTGCTAATCTGATGTCTTCTCACATTTTAACATATTCTAATGCAAGTAATTACTCACTTCATGGAGATAATATGCAAAAAAAAAAACTTCTTGTCTAACAAATAACAATTGATTCACACTCAAACATGTTAGTGCAGATCAGGTTTATCAAGAACAGCAAAGTTACAGTAATGGTCTGAATGTCAGTGTATGGGATGGTGCGTAAGTGTCCACTGTGTTGGCTGATATGGAACTAAAACATCAAAACCCATTAATATACAAGAGACCAGCTGGAGAAGAACTGTCCACTGGAGTGGCCTATGCATGAAAGTGTTAATTACAGTCTAATAATAATTAGCAATTGTTTTTGATAAAAGAACAGGAAAGTTACAATAATGGTCTGAATGTCAGTGTATGTGATGGTGCATTAGTGTCCACTGTGTTGGCTGATATGAAACTAAAACAACAAAACCCATGAATATACAAGAGAACAGCTGGAGAAGAACTGTGCACTGGAGTGACCACTATGCATGAAAGGGTTAATCATTTGCCCCTCAGTTTCATGTTGCTGGGCTGCAGGATGAAGTGGTGTTCCCCTTCTTTCGGCTCTTGGATAGAGTTATCAGCTGTTTGGAGGCTATGGTGTTAAAGAGCAGCGCTGTGTGGGCCAGCACATGTTTCCCCAGTGGCATCATCCAATCCCCACGGCCGGACTCCGCACTTTGCTTAATATCCCTTGTCAACAACTGCTTTGGGTTCACTTCTCACCACTGGTATTCTAATCAGTCACTATTATGGGCTAAACAGCTCCACTGGCCCTGAGGCCGGCTGCTGGGCATGTTTGGATGGGATTGGATATGCGCCTGCATTCAACAGCCTGCCAGCGGAGTGCAGCACAGTTTGATAGAGCTTTAATGAAAAGACACACAGACACGGTACACTGTACAAAAAAAAAAAAAAACATAAAAAAAATCAGTAATATTCCAGCAGCAGGAGTACCAAAAAAATACGGTTAAATAACGGAAAATAATCATCTCATAAAAATATGGTAATTTTCCATAATTAAAATACAGTTTTTTGCCCAAACTTTACATGACATTTTGCTTTTTTTTTTTTTTTTTTTTTTAACTGTTTAATGTTTAATAAAGAATATTTACATGTATTAAAACAATCAAATTACCTATAAATATATATAGATAATTTTCAATGAGACTAAGTTGTACAATCTGCTGATAAAAACTGTATTTGGACAGTTTATCAGTGCTTATACATGTTATACATTCACAAAAATACATTTATTCAACATTTTTGTTGTGAAACCGCCCGTAATTACACAAGATATTTGTCAATTAACAAACAAGTCTTATTAAACTTAAAGAACAAATGCTTCTTTTATGGTTAATTGTCAGTAATTTTATCTTATTTTATTTTATTATTTTTTTTACAGTATTAAACTTTAAATTAACAGTTTAATCTCATAAATAGAGAAGAAATATTTGTGAAATTATGATACATTTCTAAGTGTATTTCAACTGTATTTTTCTGTGAAAAAAGAAAAAAAATCTTTTAAAAAATGGAAATTTGATGGTTATTCACAGTTACAGTTTTTTCCTGTTATTTTACATTTGACGTGTAAAATCACAGTCTATTTTTGTCATTTCAGTAATATTTTCCTGTATCTTGAAAATACAGGAAAAATCTGTAAAATAAACAGTGAAAATTATGTTAAATTACAGATTTTTTTTTTACAGTGTAAAAGCTGATGGTCAAAACAAACAAGGGTCTATTTGTGACATCAAAGATATTTTAAAAATACTTTATTATTATTATTATTATTATTGTTATTATTATTTTTATTATTATTATTATTATTATTATTATTATTATTATTATTATTATTATTATGACTATGTTTGTCCAGACAACAGTTCACACATAATGATTCTACATCAGAGCTGTCAAAGTCATTTCAGTTCAGTTCCACATTCAGCTAAATTTGACCTGCAGTGGGCTGAACGAGTAAAACGATAATATAATAATATATAAAAAATGTCAATTCCTCCCTTTTCCCTATGTTTTAGAGTGAAAAAAGTAAAATTACATGATGAAAATGTTTTCATCTACAAACTATCCTTTCAAACAATGTGAATAATATGAACAACCTGGAAAAAAATGTGTAATTTTAACAATATTCTGCCTCAGTTTATCATTTCCACATATATATTATAACTTACAGATCACATTGGATCTACAAACACACAAAACATTTAATAACAGGTGAAATTTTGTTAAAATTGTACTTAATTCTCTTAAGAGATTCCAGGTTGTTCATGTTTATTCAGGTTATTCAGATATTTTTGTAATATTATACTTTGTTTTAGTGTAAATACATGAAAAGATTTACATATACAAAGAGAAACATTTGGAGTTGTAAGTATTTATAAGTTATTATGACCCACTTGAGACTGTATTGGTTTGTTTGTTTGTTTGTTTGTTTCAAGCATTTACAGAATACGTGCAAATTCATAATTAAAAAAAAAAACAAAACTTATTCATCTATACTCAAAAAGGAGTGGGAAGAAGAAAAAATTATTTAATCCCACCCCCATTCTCATCATCAAATAACTGAACGTAATCACATTTTAAATGCTCACTTCTGTCCTTTGACTTCAAGGGAGACCAACAATGAACAAATTAGGCCTAAACCAAATTAGAATAAACTCATTTGACAGTATTTACACTGTAGAACCAAAATGTGTGTGAAAAATAGAAACAAAGTACATTCCTGGTGGTGTTACCATGGTAACAGTTAACCGTCAACTTACATGATAATAATTACATACCAATAATGGTAAAAACAAAAAACTACAATAGCACTAATGGTAAAGGGCAGCACATCCCAACAATGGTAAGAACAATAGCAGAAGGTAATGGACAACACAGACCAACTAGATGAGGAACAACAAACACAAATTAACATATACGACAGAATATTAATGTAACATCAGTATTCAGACCCTCCATCTTTATACTGGGACCAGACCATATTTTTGTATACCAATTTAAATGGGTGGATATTTTGGCGTTGCTTGTGTTGGATGTCCAGACTGAATGTGGAACCTGAACTAAAATGACTGTTAACATCTCAGTGTAATTTTTGCATTTCACAAATTCATTCCAGGGCCAGATTGGACCCTTTGGCGGGCCGGATTTGGTCCCCGGACCCCATGTTTGATACCTGTGTTCTAGGCTGTTGAGGTCATTACAGTTATTATCACATGAGTAAGAGACAGAGATTAAGTCATAGACAGTGATGGGCAGTGGGGTGGCTGTGTGCCAGCCCTGGTGATAAGTGGACCAGTGCAGAGAAACCTGAGAGCAGGACGGCACCACTCAACATGTTAAAGGGGGTGGGGGGTGGGGGGGCAATACTGAGAACAGCACTACTGCTTGTGAGTGGACAGACTTCAGGATATAAACTCAAGTTGCTGTTTGCCTCCCTGTGTTTGTGCAAAGTTAATGACACATCAAACACCAGTGGTGTTCAGAGGAAATCGAACTAGACCAGTGAGTGAAGGTGAAACTCCAAACTCTACTTCTCTGATGTACTAGGTCAGCTTTGGTTTTTGTTTCAGATACTGGAACATCTCTTGGAAATTACAAACCCTGACTGCAATGAGTAATCCACAGTCTTCTGACCTAAAATTGGATTGATAAGAATATAGAAACCTCCCCTATGTTAAGCTAGCTCCTGTTCTCCCAGTGACAGTAAAAGAACACTCAGAGGGGACACGGTAACAGCCTGGTTAGGAATCACTAAAATGAATGTTTTGGCTGATTTAGCAACCCAGTGGAGAGAACTCATGTTCAGACACAAGATCTGATTGTTGCACTTTACAATCGTCGGTATCAGACAAGGTTAAAATTTTGAGTATCATTATGGTGACATTATTTTGAAAAAAATATTAATGTATAAATGAATAAATGTATACCTTTCATGCAGTGTCTTGTGTTGAATTTATTGGAAAAATTGTGTAGTGTCAGAATATAACATCAAAAAATGTGTATCACTTGTCCTTGTGTGATTTTTGCATGTTTGCTGAAAAGTGGGCAAAAATTACCCTTTTTCAGTGACAAATAATTTGCAAACCCATATTAATCCTGTTGCTGCTTGCAAATTTTCATTGAACTTGCTTCCTTTGAACCTGAGAAGCAGAGCTTATGGTCTGGCCTTTTGAATGAGTATCAGTTTCAGTGATTTCAGTTCAAAGTCAGTGACGTCATATCAGCCAGTTCCTCAAAAGACGTCCTGGGACTACTCTGTTTGGATTTTTTGGCTTCTAGGTAAGAATTGGACTTATAATTCTTTATGTAAAGTTGATATTATCATAAATCTGTATGTATTATACACCATTCTCTTTCTTTTTCTGTTGTGAATAAAACATTACCCAACAATTAAGTCTATTCTAATATTAGATAAATCAAATCATTACTTTTACTAACCCTACCCCCATCAGTTTTTAGTTTGTGAAAAAAATACATACCATTGTAAAAAAAAAAAAAAAAAAAAAAAAAAAAAAAAAAAAACTTGCATTCACTCAATTTTCAATATGCAGCCTCCAAAATGTAATCAATTATGCCCACCTACATGAGGTACAATTAGTTTATATGACTTAGGCCCATTTACTTTCCTAAAGTGAGATCAACTTTTTTTGCAACCAAATTTTCATATTGGTTTTTGAAACTGCCCACCAATTTGTTAGATTTGCACTTGCTCTGTCAATGATGAAGCCAATTTAAGCAGCCACAATCACTTTAGGAAGGCTTCTATAGATCACTTTATAATTCAACTAATAAAATAACTCTTACACATGTTATGGAGTAATGCCTAATTGATATATTTGTGAATGTTGATGTTCTTGCAGAAAACAAAGTAGATGCTGCAAGAGCAGCTAAAAGTGACAAAATGCATCTATTATACCAGCTTGCATTGGCTGACCTGAGAAAGGACTACACCAGGGGTCAGCAACCCAGGTCCTAGAGCGCCACTATCCTGCATGTTTTAGATGTTTCCCTCTTCCGACACACCTGGCAGTCATTATCAGGCTTCTGCAGAGCTTGATGATAGGCTTATCATTTGAATCAGGTGTGTTGGAAGAGGGATACATCTAAAACATGCAGGATAGTGGATCTGTAGGGCCAGGGTTTCTGACCCCTGGACTAGACTTCTAGTGAAAAATGTGTGTATTATGAGCAGAAGTACATGTTATGTTTGATTTTTGACACAAATTAAATGGTTAAATCCAGCAGTACATAGGCCAAATTTCATGTTTTTTTGTTTCAACCTTGTGTCAATAAAGGCTCGGTGATTTGAAACCACAAAAGATTTTAAATAAATGATTTCAGATTCAGATTCCTCAGAAAATTTGACCCTCAACTGATATATTTTCAGTCCAGAACCAAGAACTTGAGTTTTTGCCCTTAACCCTTTCATGTATACTGGTCACTACAGTGGACACTTATTCTACAGCTGTTCTCTTGTATATTCATGGATTTTGTTGTTTTGTTTTTTTTCATAAACATATCTTTATTAAAGTTTTAAGACATTACATATCGTTTCTGACATGAATTGGTAACATTGTGTAGATCTCCCCTGAGTGTAATAGTTATAGTTTTCACGCAATTATCAGTAAATGCATGTTTCTTTGCTTCAAAAATTAAATGCATGGTGTCCAGCTGAGTGGACATTTTTGCAACTTCATGAAAAATAGGTTCCTAAGAATGTTTTTTTATTATTATTACTATTTTTTTTTTATGTTTTTTTTTTTTTTTTTTTACTTTTTTTTTTATTCCTTTGTTTTTCATAAGAAAATTTTCAATCGCATTGTTTTTTTCATGCCTAAAGAGGAATAAAAACACCCAGGAAAAAAAAATCTTGATTAAGGTTCTCATAATTCGTGCATGAAAGGGTTAATGTCACAAAAATGCAACTCAAACCTTGAA